>NC_136881.1:2493523-2581023 GCF_949152265.1 Phoxinus phoxinus | reverse complement strand
AGTCCAGGCTCAAACTGGCATAGAGAAGTTTGATGAAGCACTGCAGCTGGATGCTTTGGATTGAGTTGTGTCTTTGCTTTACTTTATCAAAGAGAAACGGTTTCATGGATCTTGTTTGCGACCGACAATCATTTCCTTGAGGATGCATTAATGAATGCTTGATGAATAGAAAGTGAACTTGAAAACAACACTGCGCTGTAAATCATCATTTGGATCCATGGTGTGTTTTTTATAGTCATGGCAGCGTGTTCATCGTTTTTTCCATATGCACTTGTTGGTGGAAAAATCCCAGACACACATTGAAGGAAACCAGCACAGCACAGAGACTCTTTTCACTTGGGCCATTTTAGAGACTTTTTCCATGTTTAGATGGGAAGATATTTATGAAATACTTAAAGGATTAGTTCACTTTAAAAAAAAACTTTTGCTGATGATTTACTCACCCCGATGTCATCCAAGATGTCCATGTCTTTCTTTCTTCAGTCGAAAAGAAATGAAGGTTTTTGATGAACACATTTCTCCATATAATGGACGTCAATGGGCCCCAAACGGTTCAAGGTCCAGATGACAGTGTCAGCGCCGCTTCAACGGGCTTTAAACGACACCAGACGATGAATACGGGTCTTATCTAGCGAAACGATCGCTCATTTCAAAGATAAATAAAAAAGTTTCAGTTTTATAAGCACAAATGCTCGCCTTGCTCTGTTCTGTGATGCGCGTTCGTGACGTCACGTAATACGCAGTTACGTTGAATTCTCTTTTTGCATTCTCACATATTCATCCAGATAAATCTGTTTTGTGGTGTTGTTTACTGACTCTATTATTAAAGATGTGCACGAGTTTGTTGTTCTGAATGTGCCGTAAAATAAACCCAATCCCAGGCTCTGACACGCTCCATTAAGGCAGAAGTTATAGTGGGGAATGTGCATTAGCAAACTGACTATGCACGAGACTCCAGGGCCCTTGTTTTACACACGCACACACACACGCATGCACACACACGCACACAAATAGCTGATGCAATGCTTCCAATATACATGATAAAAAGTCTGCTTTATTGGTTTGTCATAACAGTCTTCATTCTCATACAATCACATTTGGGTTCTGCATACACAACATGTTTCAATGGGCTAAAATGACCAACAAGCTTCATTTTTAATGGATTGAATTAGATGGTTGTGACATGCATGTCTGTCCACTGTTGAGGGGGCTTCAAACATTAAAGTCTCTGTTGCGCTTGAGTTTATTTACGGGCTCTCCTAAATGGATTTCACTCCCTAACAAACCAAACACATGGGGGAACAACCTCGTTTTTAAATGCAAAGTCATGTGAAAGTCATGCAAAAATCATGCAGCAACACAACATGAATAACACATGGTTTGTACAAACTGAACAAAGTTCTCTCCTCGCCTTTGTTATGCAATTGTCCCACTCCAGAAAAATTTGATTCATTCTGGTTTCTTTGTGTCTGCCCTGACCCCTCACCTTAGAGAATACTTCACCAGTATCTGCCAAAGATTGATTGGGAAAAATGGGAATGATTCATTAACAGAAATCATAATGTTAAATAGGAAAGTAAATCAGGGAAACCATTACCGACATTACATCATGTAGAAATGGCTGGTCCGTTAAGATTGTATTGGACTTTTATTTGATTTGATTAAAATCAGCATAAATTCCCCCAGTATGTGAATGCAAATACTTACAGCTGTATTTTTGTAATAATTAAAGAGTATCTATACTGAGAACTGAGGAAATTGTTATTTTTTCATGAAAACAATGCACAATTTCTGGTCCTAAAGTTGGTCCTATCATTTATTTTGATTTTGGTGCTGAAAGTCTCAGATGATTTCATGCCAAACACCCTTTTGGTGGATGATGAGCAACTTTGACTTGGAGCGAATGGCTTGGCTAATAGTTTAAAAACTGTCCTTGTGCCTCAACTCAGACTTTGTACGTTACGTAATCGGTGGAAAAGTTGAATGAAAAAGGTCAAACAGCTTGATATAACCTTGCGTGTCAGGAAAAAGCACAAACTGAGCTTTTCTCAGCGGGTTGAGCAGACACTTCAAAACACAGATAACACATAGGCTACTATCGGGTTTAATGGCGCGCATCTTTTCGTGAAACGGCAATGGAATGAACTGAGAGTTAATTGCGGGTTATTAAACTATCAACCGGCATCCTATGAACCCAAATAAAACACATGGAAGTTAAATGCAGTTTCGACAGCCTCATTTGAGAGATAGAAAATAGCTGTTACTCAACAGAAAAAGGCAGAAATATATTCAAGCTCATCCAGGCTTGAACTTCACAATCCCTCTCCAGTCTCAAACCCACCCGACCGCATTTTCCCAGCATGGCCCACCCAGCCAAAGTTCCCTGGGAAACGGATATGCACCTCAGGGAGATTGAGCTGTTAACCCGGAGCCATCATCCGAAGATAAAGCTCAGCGAATCAAAAACAGAGAGAGAGGGAGAGAGAACAAGGGAAGGTAAAACACAATGTGGAAAACTCTAGTACTAGCTCCAAATTATTGAAGATAGAAGTGTTTAAGAATACTTATGCGCAGATGCACTGATAATTGAATTTACCGATATTTACTCATCTACATAATTGGCTCTTCAATGTTAAGTCAATAAACAATCCATGCTTCTTTCTCTAAATACATTTTTTTACAAGTGTTTATCAGAGTACAAGACATGCCGGGTAAATAATTGAATGCATTACTTGCATAATTTACTCAACTTTTACGTAACATGCAGAATTAACAATTTGACATAGCTCTCCAAAATGTTTTATTAAATGCATGACTATTAAGATGGCCAAAACATTTTATTGTAGTGCATGATCAGATCTATTTAGATATTGCGTCAAAAGAAAAACTGATTGTACATATATCGGCCATTGTACTTTTTGGTTTTAGTTGTTGGTATCAGTCATTAATAAAGTTAAAAAATAAATAAAAAATTAATAGGTCAATCCCTTTCCCTGCCCTCTCTGGTGATTCTGACTCGAGATACTTTGACTGGAACCTTGTTGGACGTGTTTCCGTGCCAGATCTCATAGAGTGGGTGGAGAGAAGTGGATCTCCAGTCTCCTCCAGGCTTGAGACCCGGATTACACTTTCTAAACCTGTTTACACCACCTCTCATTAAGAAGGATATTGCACTGGAAAGTTTTATATTTCAGTAGCTGAGGCTGTTGAAATGGACAGAAGGTTTGGAGAGGCAAGGCAAGAGTTTCTTTCCCTTCCCAACATTTTTAACACTCGTGCACAAACTAATGAAGTTTCCCTTAGGAGTAATACAAATAATAATAATTTACCATGGTAACCACATCATAATTTTTCACCAAAATTACGGATTAATATTATTATTGTGTTTTCTGAAAACATTTGCCATTGCTTTAACGACATTCCATACATTTTTTTACTTTTACAGCAGTAACAATAAATGCTTCAACAATTATATTTTGGTTGGAACTATGGTTATCATGGTACATTTTTGAAAAAGTTACACAAAGGTAAAGCACCAAGAGTACCAAACAAACAGGGGCATTCTGGGCATGCACTCAAGCTCTGAGCACTTTCCACATAAAAACAAAACTTATAAATGAAAAACAAGGAAATGACACAAATGTGGGACCTGACTGCAAGTTTATTTTTATATAACACTTTTAAAAACATGTATAAAATTGGTCCGGCTTTGGAAACAAGGCACGCAATGTCTTGGTTCACGATCTCAGTGTTTGTATCAAGCATTCCCTATATAAAAACATCCAAATTACGGAGGATAAAATTCCGAGCAGCGAGACAACCATGCAAATAAACTTGTGTGATGCAGACTGGATGCTTTAATAGTAGGTCTCCCTCTCCACCCAACCTATGACAAAGATATAAAATTCAAATTAGTTTAGCAGGACAATTGCATGCATGTAAACTCTAATCTGTATATCCTGTTCTTGTAAATGCATCAATTTCAATTAACTGAAAAACATTAGTGCTTTACCAAAACCTAGTGACCTAGGCAGCATTTCAAGTCAAACACTGACTGACTCAATCACATTTGTTCTTCACAAAGACAATGCATTGCAACATGAAAAAAATCCATCCGAGGTGGCAGATGGAGTCAAAAGAAATCTTGTTTTTCAAAACCTAGTTAGTATTTTTAATCATTTTAAAGATTTACCTCATTATGCAAATAAAAATGTGATGTTATAAGGCATGGTGCGATTAAATATTCTCTTACCTCCTGGGCTGCGTCGAATGATAAGTTTTCGGATTTCATCATAAATAAAGATGAGGAGTGAGTAAGGGAAGGCGCAGAACCACCAGTTTGGTCTGGAGAAGAAAACATACCAAAATTACCAAATCCAGCCTAATAGAATATAGCTGTTTGATATGTATTACTTTAGCAATGCAATTTCTCAATTAACTCAACAAAATTAATCACAAGAGTTAAGTGACCTGCACAAAAAATATTTGTAAGAAAATTAATGCAACAATTTTACAAATAAAACCCTAAAGCCACCATGGCATAAATGGCAAAGGTTTTATATAATGCATGTTATGTGTTGCATGATGTAAGAATAGTTTTATAGTTGTTTTTTTTTCTTTGCATTTAATACAAATATACAACAAATGACCCCCAAATATTGCAAGACTTACTTCAATGGATACATTCTGAGGGCAACATCCATGCCTGGACAGTAGGACAGGAAAGCAGCCAGAGCTGTTTCTTCAAACAGTCCAAAGATGAGAATCTTATTCCTGCAAAGAAC
Organism: Phoxinus phoxinus; assembly: GCF_949152265.1. NCBI lineage: Eukaryota > Metazoa > Chordata > Actinopteri > Cypriniformes > Leuciscidae > Phoxinus > Phoxinus phoxinus. The sequence continues at coordinate 2,576,239 of NC_136881.1, read as the reverse complement.
AACAGTTACTTAAATCCATTTTGAGCAAATCAAATTAGGACAAATTATTGGCCATCTACTTACTTCATTCCTTGCTGGAAGACTGAGTTTCTTCTGGTCTTGCAGATTATCAAATCAGCCCACTGTACTATTACAATACTGGTGAAGAAGGCTGTGTGGCATGTGAACTCCACAATCTTCCTCTGCTCGTACGTCTAAGATTGCCAGGAACATGAGTTCAGACAAGACTGTGGAAAAACGGAATGATTGTAACATTGGATGATTGAAAACACTCACCCATTGCTGGCCATAACTGTCCTCCAGGTCGTTGATGTATTTGTCGTCCCAAAACACTCGAATGCCCAGCAATGTCGATGGCAGAAAGCCATTTTCAGCCAAGATAACAAAATACGCGAAGAACCCGGCCAGAGCTTGAATCATACCTGTGGAGAAAGCAGAAGCAAGGAGATTCAATCATCCAACTTCTTTATGCAACTGCTTTGCACCAGGGATGCAGAGAAAACGGACTGCACAAGATGATCGTTTATACTAATAAAACGTGAACACTTACCGATCTGACCGTAGGCTATGCTAATGAGTCTCTCATTTACAAGTTTGTCAGTCTTGGGATTTCTGGGTTGACGCTTCATGATGTCACTCTCAGCAGCTTCATAGGCCAATGAGATAGCAGGAACCTTGAAGATAAGAGGACAAAGGCATTTATGCAAGAACGTGATTTGGCTGACCAATCGAAGAAATAATTACCAGTCAAGTGTGATGCTTACCATGTCTGTTCCCAGGTCAATGCAGAGAATGGTGACGGTACCCAAAGGAAGAGGAATGTTGGCAATGATGAAGAAGAGGAAGGGGGTGATCTCAGGGATGTTACTGGTCAGGGTGTAGGCAATGGACTTCTTCAAGTTGTCAAAGATCAGACGGCCTAAAGTGGAAGACACATTTGAGAAATAAGTCTTAAAGTAACCTTTATAATTCCTCAGTCAATTAAGTCCCCAATAACATCATACCTTCTTCTACTCCAGTGACAATTGAGGCAAAGTTGTCGTCCAAGAGAATCATGTCAGCAGCCTGTTTGGAAACATCAGATCCAGCAATACCCATAGCCACACCAATGTCAGCCTTCTTCAGAGCAGGAGAATCATTGACACCATCACCGGTTACGGCTACAATGGCACCCTGTGGACAAACACAAATTAATCTTACACCCATGCCACGACACGCCTAATTCTTGGCCTAACCAACTACGAATGCAACAAGACATTTTGTCAATCCTTTGGTTTCTACTGCTGTTGTGTCATTCTGGGTTGCTGCACCAGTGTGGGCAGAAGTTACTTGATGCTGGAAACTGGACAAGTTGTACTAGCCAGGTCAAGTATTGCCTCTTATCTTATCAAAACAATCTGGTGAAGTTTTGATTGATTTGAGATCGTAATGACGACTAACCTGTCTCTGGCAGCCTTCAACAATAATCAGCTTCTGCTGAGGAGAAGTTCTGGCAAACACAATTTCTGTGTGGTACTTCAAGATGTCATCCAATTGCTCAGGAGACAGATCCTTCAGGTCACCACCATGGATAACACAAGCCTTGGCATCCCTTCAAAGAACATTAAATTAAATGAAAAACTAAACGCAATAAATATCCAGACAAAAACATTCAAATCAAGGAGGAACCCGTTACCTTGGGTTGACCTCATTAATGGGAATGTTCAAGCGAGCAGCAATATCTTCAACGGTCTCGTTGCCCTCAGAGATGATACCCACTCCCTTGGCAATGGCCTTTGCTGTGATTGGATGATCACCAGTAACCATAATAACCTAGAAGTGCGATTTTGAATAAAAAAAAAATCAAGATGTTTCTGGTTGTTTCTTCAAGACGACAAGCAGTTATTCGCAATGACTATGACGTACCTTGATTCCAGCACTCCTGCACTTTCCCACAGCATCTGGTACAGCAGCACGAGGAGGATCAATCATGGACATAAGTCCAATGAAGCACAGGTTCTCAGTGGGGAAGTTCATCTCTTCTGTATCAAACTGGAAATCCTCAGGAAACTGTTCGTCAGGAAGGTTGAAGTGGCAGAATCCTGTGAAGAATCAACATGTTGAAGGAAAGCGTAGAATGGACATGCATAGTTTAGAAACGGCATAAAAAAAAAAGCTAAATTACCAAGTACTCTTTCTCCAAGGCCACCAAGTTCCAAGTATGCATTCTGGAAGGCGTCCCTCATCTCATCATCAAGTGGCTGCTCTTTTCCTTGGATCAAAATAGAGGTGCACCTGTCCAGGATCCTCTCAGGAGCACCTTTCATTACCAGCAGGTGATTGGTTTCAGTTTTATTGCTATTGATGTTCTTATGGATGGATAGCTAAAAATGTCCACAGACAGAAAGCATTAGACATCATACATTTATCCATTTATTATTAAGACTTACCCCAAGCAGGAGATGGTTTTACCTGGTATTTGTTGGTAGAGTTGAATGGGATCTCTGAAATCTTGTTGTATTTTTCTCTCATCTCTTTCACCGATCCACAGCAGAGCTCGATACACTTCAGCAGGGCAGATTCGGAGGCGTCACCAGCCACGTCTCTCTGTGAGAGGAAACAGGAAAGCGTGAGAACAAGGAACAGTCTGTCTGTTGCATGTTAAGAAAGACTGCTTGGATGGATGTTCCAGCAAATGCAACCCATGCAGTATAATTTGAGGTAACAGTCCAACAAATTAGTCCCATTACAAAACAAGTCAGAATTGGCAGAAATTGGGAGGGTGTTAACAGGGAAACACTGTTCCAGTCAAAAGCTCAAGGGAGCTCAAGGGGCTAAAACAATCCCTGGAGGCAAACAGCAGAACTAAGTACAAGCAGACAAACATGGCTAGCAAATAGTAAACAACTCTCCAATGGCGTCAGTAACATGCAAAACTACTTTGTGAATGTCTGTCAAAAGATTTCAACACAGACCTTAAGGATTGCGATACTTTCTTGCTCAGCAAGGAAGACGGCACGGTTGCAGAGACCGGCGACGCGTGCGAGGGCGGCCCAAGTAGCAGAGCTCCTGTCAAAAGAGGTTCCACTCTGGTTCTCTGTGGTGTCTGCTTCATGAATCTGGTTGTCAAACCACATGTGAGCGACGGTCATTCGGTTCTGGGTCAAAGTTCCAGTCTTGTCAGAGCAGATGGTTGAGGTCGAGCCAAGAGTCTCCACGGCTTCCAGATTCTTCACCAGGCAGTTCTTCTTTGCCATTCGTTTGGCAGTCAGAGTTAAGCACACCTGGAAATAACAAGAAGGTTAAAGAGTTAAAGCAGATCAATAAAAAGAGGATAAATATATAAAGTGGTTTATCTATATTTGATATTACAAATAATCCAAGCTGTTATTGTTCTGCAACTACACAACTGCAATTATTCTGGCACTTACCGTTACAGTAGCCAAGAGACCCTCTGGCACATTAGCAACAATGATACCAATAAGGAAGATGACAGCTTCCAGCCAAGAGTATCCAAGGATCAGAGAGAGGATAAAGAAGGACACGCCCAGGAAGACAGCTACACCAGTGATGATATGGATGAAGTGCTCAATCTCAATAGAGATGGGAGTGCGACCAACTTCAAGACCAGAAGCAAGAGTGGCGATACGACCCATGACAGTGCGGTCACCAGTGTTAATGACGACCCCTCTGGCAGTACCTAAAAGCAAAACAAATTCCAATGAAAATGGATACTTTTAACAAAAACAAATATGACGTCCAAAAGGATTCATGTCTTTGTACCTTCAACACAGTTGGTAGAGAAGAACGCAATGTTCCTGGTCTCAAGTGGGTTTTCATTGGAGAAGTCAGGAGTACGACTCTGGGGCTCAGATTCGCCAGTGAGGGAGGAGTTGTCCACCTGGAAACGACAAGATTGTTTGTAATTCCTTGTAGAGATAGAATGTGCCAATGGAGAAGACATTTCACCATGAATTAAAATGGTACTTCACTTTGCATCCATGAGCAGAAATGATGCGCAGATCAGCAGGAATTCTGTCACCACCTTTGACTTCCACAAGATCTCCAATCACAACTTCTTCAGCATTGATATTATTTTTCTCACCATCACGGATAACCAAGGCTTGCTACGGACAAAGTGGAGATTTACTTAGCAACACTAAAGAAAATAAAACGATCCTGATAAATTGAAAGGATTATTGTCAGTACCTGAGGGACAAGATTCTTGAAAGAGTCCATGATCTTGGAGCTCTTGGCCTCTTGATAGTATGAGAAACATCCAGTGATCATCACAACAGCAGAGAGCACAATACCCAGATACAACTGCACAAGATAACAGAGGAGACGTTAGGGGTACTGCTAGAACAACAATGTTATCTTAAAAAGCATACCCTTAAGACACACAAACAGGGTTTTCTCTTTACGTTATCATTGGCAGGTTCGTCCTCGGAGGCCGCCAGGATGCCGTAGGCGAGAAAACAAAGGATGGCTCCAATCCACAGCAGAGTTGAGAATCCTCCAAAGAGCTGCTTGCAGAACTTGACCCATTCTGGGGTTGTTGGAGGTGGAGTCAAAGCATTGGGTCCATCACGTTCCAAGATCTCCTTAGCACGAGCATTTGACAATCCCTGGAGAACGAGATGGGTTAGACAATGAAGGTCCAGACTTAGAGCTTTATGCCATTATTACACTTCAAAAACAGTCAATCTTTAATTTCAAATCCAGTACTGAATCAGATTTACCTTGTTTAAATCAGTGCCATATTTCCTATTGAGTTCATCCAGGGACAGTTTGTGATCATCCTACAACAGTGTAAAAAAAGAACATTTACCATCCAATCAAAGACTACTGTAATAGTTTTCCAACAAGTGTTTTGAATCACTAAACATACTTACCAAGTCCACCTCTTTTTTAAGTTCATCCATGTCTTTATCCTTCTCTTTCTTACCCTTGGGCTTTGACTTTTTGCCCCCCTGCTCAGAGGTGGCCGCCAGCTCATATTGTTCTCGACCTTCCTATGGTGGAGCAGGCAAAAACAAACATTAAATCTCTTGTGCACGGTCTAACAATAGTATTTTTCTTAAAAGGAATGCAACTACTATAATCTGTGAAATCAATTCAGAAATCACAAAGTGTGATGCAAGACTGTACTAACTGCTAACATTTATTGATGGGATTGGTTTTTTGGATAGTCTTGTAAATGCAGAAGAAACTGGTATCATCCAACTTATGCGTGCAAGAGATGCATGTAAAATATTAGCAAGTGGCAACGTAGTGCTGATTGCACAATCCGAATGTGTAGTAATTAACATTTAACTTGAAGGACAATTAACCAAGTGACCTCTACTAGTGTTAAGCAACAGTTCTTATCACAACAGCATTCTGTGAATACAATAGGTGACTCATTGTCTAGGCAAGCACATGAGCCGTTAAATGAATCACTAAAGTATAAAGAATTTGATTGCTAGTTTGCATTTGAACCAAGTTGATTGTCATTTTCAGTCAGCTCAGTAATCAACAGGCTCTTTGTTTGAAAAACGATGTGTCAATTTACTGTATAAATATGCAATTATATGTTTTACAGTATACTGAAAAGAGAAAAGTCCACAGCATGCATGAGCACATAAAGACAGTAAAAGATAGTCTAGTTTCAGATATCTAACCTACAATCTAATCTAATCAAACAATCTAACTTTGTGGCATCATAGACAGTCAATTAACATATAATTGACATATTTGATGACTATGCATCATCTTACAAAGATATTTATCTCAGCATGAAATCTATTTGTTTTTGGTTGGTCCTGATATAAATCTGCAAGTACATCAGACTGGATATTTTTTGTACATGAAAGCAACAGCTGACGCAAGTGGCCAAAAACAAAGAACTAACACCTGTAGTGCTCAACTGAACATGACAGCTTACTTCAGCGCTCTTTCTCGTCTGCTTATGTCTAGTCATCAGGTTCAATATGCATATGAGCTCCTTTCACATCTTGCACATGTGTGTGGAAAATGTCAAAAGGTTGAAAAGAAAGTGAGCCAGAGGGTGAAAGATTAATCAACCATGGCAGAACCAACTCATAAATGGTCACATTTGTGAGAGAATATTCTATTTGGATGCTACCATGTTAATGTTCTTCCAAATATTTCCTACCTTGCACATAAGCCAAAAATGGTTCGCTCATGTATATCAGTCCTATCATACTGGGACTTTGCCCTGTTGCCATTGGAAACAGAGCCACACCTCTAGACCTGTGAATGGGTTAAGTCACGTGTCAGACCCAACACTCTTTGTTTCATAAGTGGCGAATGAACAGAGGAGGGTGAAAAGAAAACATGGTGTACCAACTCCTCCACACCAGTCACAGGTCATGTAGTGCTAAACTGCAGCTTTTCATAAGCTCATTTCAGTTTAGGAGCACGGATAGAAAATTAACAAGAAAGTACAGTGGGGTCCAAGAGTTTGCATTTTAATACTCAACCTGACAAAGATTATATTTTTTAGCATAAAAAAAAAAAAACTAAACTTCAGAATAAATAGAATATTCTCTCACAAATGTGACAATTTATGGTATTATACATTCATGAACAAAACCTGATGGTCATGCATGATTTGAGATGTTACAAAGAGCAGCTTGATTTTCAATGAATGAAGAACATCAAAGGGTCACATGGTCAATGACACTCCTAAAGATACTTATATTTTCAAAATTCTACAAAGTGACAAATTACAGATTTTCAATGTAGTCTGAGACTTTTGGACCCCAATGTAGTTTTAAAATGTCAAGATAAACATCTATGCATTCTGGAAAGTTATTTCTTTCTCTATTCATGGATAAAAAGCAACGTTTTAGAATGGAGGTTAATGCATGTTACTATACTAGTACCAAAAAAGGTAAGGGGGCCATGAGGGTCGGCAGCCTCTGTCAGATAGGATTGTTGATGACAAAAGGTCTCACTAACACAGAGTGACCGATGAATGGAAAGAATGTTAAACCCTTCGGAGACGGAATGACAGTCTTAGCTTATATACACACTCGGGAGAGCGAGTACACAGCTGTGGCCAACACCTGATGCTGGTCCTAAAACACAGTTTACTAACATTTATGTATAAAACAATGCTTTACCCTAACTTCAAAGTACCGTGTACAGTATGGTTTAAATACTATATATATGAATACGGTATCATGGCATACTATGGTACTACCCTTCAATGCAATCTACAGTACTTTAAAAAGTTTAATTAGCACACATGCATATCAATTCACATTCTTATTTCAATATGACCCACGTTGTAAAATTGACTAAATGCTGTTATTTCATTTCGGTCTTTTGTACACAAACACTACAACAACCCTGTGTCTGCAGAGACGAGACACATCTGCCCCATTGCGGTGGGATTTAATGGGGCTGGGGGCGTAGCTCAATGCACCAAACCCAGATGAAACATGCGGATGGCTGTTTGCTCTCCATCACATGAAGCATCCTGGGACCGAATGCATAATTTACATTTACACTGGTGCTCAGAGCCTCACATTAGGGAGTGGTATTCAGCTCTTATGCAATGCCACTGCATACTGGAATCATATTAGGAGCTAATGAACCCTAAAGGAAGCAAATCATAAGACTATGACTGAATGTGAAAAGAAAAATTTAAATTTAAGCATATGAGATATTTTACAGCTTCAGAATGTAATTTACTTTCGATTAATATCCATTCACCTTGATTGCAGGACACACAAAAACGGTGCCTCCATTTATTTTAAGTCGAGCATTTGTTGAACCAACTCAGTCTGAGATAAAGATGACACACACCCGATGAGAACTAGTCAACTAACACGAGACAACTTTATCGTGTCAGCTACACCCTCAAATGTGACATGGTTTACATGGCGTTACTGTGCGAGTCAGAGACAAAACATGAACCACAACATCACGCCATTACATTTGTACTTAAAATAGTTAAACTACGCGTCGCGTTCATTTAGAGGTTTTTAAACTATCTCCTAGTTTTAAAGATAGTAGTCTCGAAATAGCTCGAAACAGTTTATCTTGTGTGGGAGTTGCATGAATAGTCATATTGTATGGTTAAAAGATGCATTGATATTTTCAGTATACGGATAGTTTAAAACGAGCAATACACGTGCTAGTGTTTTATTTTAAATAAAAATGTGGAGTATTTTTTATATTTTTTTATATACAGGCCTCTTTCATCTGGAACGTTTTAAAGGGATATTTAGACTCTTAAGTGGATGTATGTCAAGATTTTGAAACATTGTTTCTACAGGTCCGACACCGAATATATTCAAACTAAGCGCGGCGTTCCATTTCGAGGTTTACGCGGTTAAATTGTTACAATGTATCTCGAGGTTTCGTCAGTCAGAAACACGTTGTCGGCCAAGCTAGAAATGTAAAGGTAAAAAGCTGAAGATTTTTCTCAGAGCTGCTAAACATAAGGGTTACACTTAACTGTTCTCTTATTAGTTCAGCAATAGTAAAGTCACGAGACTGACTTTATCTGCTCGACAAACACGCCGTGCAACATCGCGGCCATGTAGGAGGAAGTTTGTCTGCTACATTCCTGAAATCTTTGTACTAAACCAAGAAAGTCTTAAAGGGGCGCTTGACTCTATTTTAAAGCCACGGACCTAAAACCTGTTGCTCTATCCGAGAATACAGACTTTATATGGTTTAGATGAACCCTCGCGCACATTTCATTCATTTAAACCAACTAATTTAAATATTCGAACTGCGGAAGTCTCGCGCTCTGGGAAGCCATTTGGAACTCTTTACCAAAACATTCGAATTACTTTGAAACAACCTGTTTGAACGCAGAAATTCCAAAACAGCCTTTAAACATTAAACGACAAAACACGTTCACACTTACTCCTCGTCCCATTTTGCTTCTTTTGGTTAAAACCGACCACCTGAGTTTCCAAAAGAAAAATCCAAGTTTTCTTTAAAAACAACAAATTAAAAGTCCCCAATCCCGTTTCTTCTTTTTTTTTCTGGTCTGTTTCTCCTTGGTCACCGCTGGACTTGTCGTTCAACCCGGACACGCATCCAAGCCGCGTTACAGTCTCTGAACACTCAATGCTTATATACAGTGGGGTTTTTGACTATGACGTCTGCCCGGATTGTCATGGTAACGCGGAGGAAAGGGGCGTGGTCTGCAGGGGAGGCTAGATGTGGGCTGGGGGATTGTCAGACTTTCACCTCTGAACTTTGATCACGTTAAAAAAAATGGCCATGAATCTCTTCTCCATATCAGAGTGAAGATACTCTTTTTGTTTTATCTTTATCTTTATGAAATGCCGGTTAAGAAGACCCTTGACATCTCTTGAAAGTTACTACCCTGTTAGAAAATCCAGTTTGAGATTAGTTATAGCTGTGTTTTACAACATGCTTTCTAGCTAGTCGTGTTCAGAAAACCAGTTTAACCACCTAGCTCGTTTACTGCAGGTCTGAGATGGTCTACCAGCATGCACCAGACCATCTAGGATCCAGTTTATCTATGATTTTACATCTCTTTAATCACTATATGGTTGCATGTAAACCTAAAGTATGTTTAAAAGTATTCAACTATTTACTATTAACAGTTAAAAAGTGTTCATCTATTTACTATTAAACTATTAACATGGCCTTCTACTTGTGGATTGTGCTTAGAAAAGCGAACGAATTGATGTTTATGTTGTTTATCAGTCTAAAAATCACGACTTGCTTGGTTTTCATTGTTTTAGAACCTATACTGCAATTTTGTTAGTGCAAATAATGTGAATGTTGTTGCATTTACTCATTTATACGGGTTAATATAGTATTAAGACACCATACACTAATTTGAGCTGAATTTGTCAGGCTGTTTTTGATCTTATTTCATGGTCATTATGTATGTGTTTCAGGATTATCTTCATTAGAGGGATTATGCTCATTAAACGCATGTATAGTGTGTGTTGATGATGGAAGTTGACCGGTTGAAACGGTGCCTGTTGGAGACTGCATCTTCAAAGTACGGGAGCTAAAAATATCTTGAATTTTATTTACAAGCTGTGGGCTCTAGCCTATAAATGTGTTGTCATGGAAACTATCATGTCACCCCCTAATTTTAGACTAGAAGAACGCCCTCTAGTGATAGTAGTGAAGTCTGATTCGCCTGGTCACGTGCGGTGCCTTTTGTTTCTTTTCTGAGATGACAATAAAGCATATTTTAAATTCTTGTTGCTTAGTTAACTTTTGCTTTTTAGATGGATTGGTATTGGGCGTTGATGTGTTGAAACTGAGCATTTGCTTCTCTGAGAGAGGAGTTTTTAAATGTGTCAGATTGAGATACATCACTTGTAAAACCAATGATGTCATCATCACAAGTGTTTTTTTTTTTTTTATCCTGATGGAATATTACATCAGTTTCTATTGTTCTTAAATTAATCTGATTACAGTTGCTGGAGACTGCCACTACTATAGTTGGTGTTTTTACACCTGAAGAAGACATACAGTAGTTTAATTAATCAATAAAGTGATTAAAGCAATGTTCCTATCAGTAATGTAAAATATTTAAGTTATGTCTCTGTGAGGTTCAATATTTAATTATTGGCTTCAGTCTTAAAAATAAACGTTCTTTATTGGCATTGTTGGTTCCATGAAGAACTTTTAACATTCTTGAAACCACTAAAGTTTCTTTATAGTGGAAAAAATGTCCTTTAGTTTATTAAAATGTTCTTTATGCTTCACTCTTATAAATAAAGGTTCTGTAAAGTGCAGTGATCCATAGAACAATAATGTTTGGTTCCACAAAGAACATTTCAGCGATCAGTTCTAAAAATAACTTCTTTTTTTTTCTAAGTGTGAAGAGCATTTTAAAAATCTAAAAAACCTTTTTAAAAATAAAGAAGTTTTTGTGGAATGGAAAGATTCCATGGATGTTAATGGTTCTTCATTACTACGGAGATCCTAAAGGGACATGGTCATGAAAAAAAAAAAAAAAAAAAAAAGGTTGGGAAAGGATGGGAAAAGTCAATGCTTTTGCGTTCTATCACAAGACATTTTGAGGTCTTTGCGAGGGAACACAAAGTTTCTCGGGGGAACAAAAGCATTGACAAATATTTTAGGGGCTCCATAAGAACCTTTATTTTTAAGAGTGTAAGAAAAAATGGATCTTTAAAAAACTGTTGACTGAAGGGTTCTTTGGTGAACCAAAACCAGTTCTTCTATTGCATCACTGTGAAAAACCTTTAAGAGTAGAGACACAATGCAATACTCTCAGGTTACCAAGAACTATAAAAAGAAAAGGAGTGGGTGAAAACATGCTATCTTCCTCGTATAAATCAACACTTCATCTGCATCTTTTCAGATTCATACAGCACAATGAAGACTCAACTCAACTCAATCTAATTTCACAGGTTTATTGATTGAAAATGACCAGATTCTGTATCATTTTGAAAATATCAAAACGAATGTCTTCTTGCATGTGTTTGCGACATAAAGTCCTCTTGTTTTCAGTAGTATGTTTCTTGTTCCACCCAGCCTGAAAGAAAACAGCACAGATATTAGAGCCAGTTCATTCTTAATCTCTCAAAGTATTGAAAAACAACAAAACGCTGTTAGGAAAGTTATCAGAAATCCCATTCAAAATCCAGAATTCCTCTTGGGAAACATATACTTTAGCTTTAAAATGAAAGCAAACATAGTTGATATCAATGTCGAAGTCTGTTATTACCTCCTGGGCTCCGCCTAAGGATATATCTTCTAGCTTCATCATATACGAAGATGAGCAGTGAGTATGGGAAGGCACAGAACCACCAACATGGTCTAAATCATAATAACAATATTAGTTGGTTAATGGTTTTCCAAAATCTGCTATGTTATAAAAAATAAAGATTCCAATTGGAAAAAAACCTACTTGAGAGGATACATTCTCAAAGCAACGTCCATGCCTGGGCAATAGGACAAGAAAGCTGCCAGAGCAGTTTCTTCAAACAGACCAAAGATGAGGATTTTGTTTCTATGAAAGAAAAGTGGTAAACATTATGGCATGGCCTTTAAACCAACACATATTACACACGTTTATGTCTGGACCCTTTGTTTACATACCTCATTCCCTGTTGTACAATGGAATTCCTTCTGGTTTTACAGATGATTAGATCAGCCCACTGCACAATCACAATACTGGCGAAGAATGCCGTATGGCACGTGAACTCCACAATCTTTCTGCGCTCATACGTCTAGAAATATAAACAGATGAGCAATATTAACATGATTGATAATTCACATTTGCAGACATCCCACCTCTCCCGTATGGTCCAGGACTCTCCCGCATATTGATATATTGGAAATTATATACAAGATCTGTGAAAAATTCCACCTAGTATTACCAAGACAGCAAACATAGAGTCGGTTCAGATCCGGGCCACATCTGGTACATGTGGATTCCAGATGTGGGCCGGATCTGGGCCAAACTATGTTATGTTGCGGTCTGGGTAAGGTGCGTTTTTGGTGATCCAATCACAATTGGGTCAGCCAAGAAATATTACCATTTTCACCTGGTATTATCGGAAATTCGTTTTTGCTTGGTGGGATGTCTGCATTTGTTGTTTAATACAAGTTTTTGATTTATAGAGCTGTGACACCTACCCATTGCTGGCCATAGCTGTCTTCCAGGTCATTGAGATACTTATCATCCCAGTTGACTCGAATTCCTATTAAATCGGAGGGCAGGAATCCGTTCTCGGCAAGAATTACAAAGTAGGCAAAGAACCCTGCAACTGCTTGCATCATACCTAAAAATACGTATGATGACATTAAAATTTAAGTTAGGAGGGTCTGACAATAGATTAAAATAATTGTGTATAACCTGCAATTAAATGTTTTTTTGAATGTATTTATTTATGTAATACTTGAAATTGTAGTGCATTCCATTTTAATTAATTTATTTAGTTTTTCTTTAAAAAACAGTAGGTGGCGGCGCTGTTCATAATTAGCAATTACGAAGTTTCGTTGACAGTTTTAATGTGCTAAAGATATAGCCACCCTTCTTGGTTTTGCTTCATGAAGCTGTGGTTTACAGTGAATTCAGAACAGCTCAGCTTCGCTCCGCGTCCTGCCTAACAACACCATAAATTCACTGTAAAGCACTGCTTCTTGGGGCTTATTGCTGTAGGGTATGTTCACACGTGTAGTTTGGTTCGCTTGGTTTGTCTTGCCTTCAATTGATGGTATTTTGACCAGCTGAGAACTCGCAAAGAGCTTATAAAATGTGTTAAGGCATCAAAACAGCGGTAGGAATCCTTCCGTCACAAACACAAATGAAGATCTGCTGCGATGAGACGCAGTTCTAATACTGAAGTGTGATGGGCAACATCATGACTATGATGAGAAAAAACAGGTACGCTTGAGCATTCAGTCCTTGTTAGGGTCCTTGTGACATTTGGTCTGTGTTGTGTTCATATTTCCGTCGAATCGCACCAGAGTTCGTTTGGAAGTGGAGCGAGACCCATCTTTTCAGCGGTCTCGGTCCTCTTGTTTGGTGCGCACCAGGCTTCAGATGGCACCGTTCACACTTATTCAAATGAACAGCACTAACACAGCAAACACACCAGGATTTGTTTTAATCGAACCAAACATGCAAAGTGTGAACACACCCTTAATAAGTAACAAACCCTGCTGCAATGCATTAGTACCATCAAAGGTGTGTTTCGCTTATTGGTGATATTTTGTATGTTGAGCATCCATGATAATTAATTTAAATGCATGGTTAGAGTAAAATAGTTAACACTGTTTAAGAACAATAAAGTTCTTGTTTAAAACCAGGTCAATGAATGAACATAGAGCTAACAGGTACAGTATTTTCCGGACTATAAGTCGTACTTTTTTTCATAGTTTGGCTGGTCCTGCGACTTATAGTCAGGTGCAACTTATATATCAAAATTAATTCATACTGACTGAGATGAACCAAGAGAAAAAATTACTGTCTACAGCCACGAGATGGCGCTCTAGTTGGCGGAGTTGTTCAGAAACGACACCGAGGAAGAATTAAATGTATTCAGTGTTGTGGAATGAGATCGGGAGCTTGGTGAACTTGCTGACCGGTAACTTGCTGGCTAATGTTAATTTAGCCTATTCAGCCTCCCATGTATATGTTCTTTATGCTATTGTGTCGCTGAATAACTGTTAATGTGTGACGTTAACATACCGGACACCTATTCAGCTGTTGTTCTGTGTGCGATTGTGTAGTTGAATAACTTGCCTTTCCAGATTAAATGTCTGTTCTTGGTCTTGGATTTTGTGAAATAAATGTCTAAATAAATGCGACTTATAGTCCAGTGCGACTTATATATGTTTTTTTCCTCTTCATGACGCATTTTTTGACTGATGCGACTTATACTCCGGAGCGACTTATAGTTCGGAAAATACGGTATAAACATCTGTTTAGAATAACCATGCTCTTACCGATTTGACCGTAGGCCATACTGATTAGCCTCTCATTCACCAGTTTATCTGTTTGAGCGTTTCTGGGTTGTCTCTTCATGATGTCACTTTCAGCAGTTTCGTAGGCCAATGAGATAGCAGGAACCTGTGGACACATAAAAAAACAAATCAAATACAATGCAAGTGCAATGACAATTACAAGGTTTCATTCTATGCATCCATGCATTGCCAAGATAAGGCCACATTTCCTGGTTGGGATGCTATTCATTGATTATTAGAAAAAGCTGGGGAAGATCTGTAAGTTGGTATCTATTAAAGATGGTGGAAACCATGATCCAATGAATCAGAAGAAAAATAATAACATGGTTCAAAGTTCAAGTTCAAATGTTGAGCTGTTGGTTAAGTTAACTTAACATGGTTAAGTCTCTTCGATCAAGTGAGCTCACAATGCTTTTGAGAAATGCAGCCATATTGTTTACAGTGATGAACAGGAAAATAATGATAAATGATGCAAAGAGAATTAAATTCTGCTGTAAAGTAGCTCTAGACAATAGTATAATTGTTCAGGAGAAGTCAGTTCAGTGTTGATTCAGTTCAATTGAATAACTGTAAAGTTCATCAATTAAGAAATGAGTTCAATACAGCTGTAAAGCAGCTCTGCAGAAAACAGTGATGTCATCATCCAGCGCAGGTCAATCTCATCCAAATGACCAAATTTTAAAATGTTTTACCATATGGCTCTAAGGCCCCATCCACACTACTGCGTTTTTGTTTAGAAACGGAAACCTTTTGCTACGTTTGCACCTCCCGTCCAGACTACAACGGCAAAAACAAAGACCTAAAACGGAGAAGTTTAGAAACGCTGCTGACCCCGTTCTGCGTTTCGAATCTCCGGAGGGCGTTTTAGTGAAGACGGTCAAAACGGAGGACTTTAGAAACGATGACGCAGAGGCTCACGCTCGGCTCTATGATTGGCTGTCATCAGTCATGGCGTATCCTTCCCTGATTCGTCAGACACCCATCACATGACCCGTCCCCGGGAAGAAAACATACAAAAACAGCCTGGACTACGTAACGTTTGTGACTGCAACGTGGATAACGAATCACAAGCGTTACTGACGTTGATGTCTTTGCTAGCAGCTGTTGTGCAAATAAATTCTGCATTTTACAATGCTATAACTGCCTACATGCGCCTCGTTACACCGGCACGCACATGCCCAGTGTTGGTGAATGGTCACGTGATCTGCGTTTTCAGTCGTTTTAATGTGGACAGAGATCAATTCTAATACGCAGCTAAAACGCTGGTGTGAACGGAGATCGTATTCATTTTAATTCTCCGTTTCTAAACTAAAACGCAGTAGTGTGGATGAGGCCTAAGGCTGCCAACCCAAAGAAGAAGAGCAAAACTAATCTACACAACAGTTGTATATGCACATTCAATGCTTGACACCCCTGATTCTCATACTGGACAATATTCTACACAAAAAAAAGTGTCCTTTCACCTACCATGTCTGTTCCCAGGTCAATGCAGAGAATTGTGACTGTGCCCAAAGGTAGAGGAATATTAGCAATGATGAACAAGAGGAAAGGTGAGATTTCAGGGATGTTACTGGTCAGGGTGTAGGCAATGGACTTCTTCAAGTTGTCAAAGATCAAACGTCCTAAAATTGAAGACACATTTGAGAAATAAGTCTTAAAGTAACCTTAATAATTCCTCAGTCAATTAAGTTTCCAATAACATCATACCTTCTTCTACTCCAGTGACAATTGAGGCAAAGTTGTCGTCCAGAAGGATCATGTCAGCAGCCTGTTTAGAAACATCAGATCCAGCAATACCCATAGCCACACCAATGTCAGCCTTCTTCAGAGCAGGAGAATCATTGACACCATCACCGGTTACGGCTACAATGGCACCCTGATAAGAGTAAAAAATCCATTAAAATGGTCCCTGCTGGGTAAAATCATCTAGAATCAACTAGGATTGAATAGATAACTCTCTGGCGGTACCTGTCGCTGAAAACCTTCCACAATGATCAGCTTTTGTTGAGGAGAAGTTCTGGCGAACACAATTTCTGTATGATGTTTCAGGATATCATCCAGCTGTTCTTCACTCATATTCTTCAGTTCTCCACCATGGACCACACAGGCCTTAGCATCTCTAGAGGCACACTTTGTATTAGCAGACATTTAAAACGTGTTGTCCATAAAGTTTTTGTTTGAGATGGCGAGTTTACCTTGGATTAACCTCTCCAACAGGGATATTCAAACGAGCAGCAATGTCTTCCACAGTCTCGTTGCCTTCTGAGATGATACCAACACCCTTTGCAATAGCTTTAGCTGTAATTGGATGGTCACCAGTAACCATGATAACCTGTAATAGAAGATTCTGAATTAACATTTGATTAACTGAATGTCATTGCAACAAGAGCGCAAAGGTGCAATATATTCAAACTGTGGATCTTGAATCAAGAACAACATCTTGATTCAAGACCCTTTACAATAGCCTTAGCTGTAATTGGATGGCCACAAATAACCTGCGATAGAAGATATAATGCTTGATCATCTGATTAAATTACTTTAATACAAGTACAATGAAATCAAGCCATCAGTCTTGAATCAAGGTGAAACAACACCTTGATTCCAGCACTCCTGCACTTGCCCACAGCATCTGGTACAGCAGCACGAGGAGGATCGATCATGGATATAAGGCCAACAAAACACAGGTTCTCAGTGGGGAAGTTCACTTCATCAGCATCAAATGCAAAACCCTCAGGAAACTGGTCATCAGGGAGGCAAAAGTGGCAGAAACCTTTGAGAAAGAACACAATCACTAATGTGCATAGTCATAGTTTTCATGGCACATGGAACTTCATAATGTGGCTTTACCCAGCACTCTTTCTCCAAGACCTCCGAGTTCTACATAAGCATTTTGGAATGAATCTTTCAGTTCATCGTCCAAAGCCTGTTCTTTTCCTTGAATCAAAATGGAGGAGCATCGATCCAAGATTCTCTCAGGTGCTCCCTTCATTACCATCAGGTGCTTAGACTCTAAGGAATTGATATTCTTGTGGATTGAGAGCTGGAAAAAAGCAGATTAGGTGTTGTTAGGGCGACCAGCCAAATCTGCAAATCTCCAAAGAATACATCAACAAAAAATACCTGATATTTGTTGGTGGAGTTGAAAGGGATTTCAGCAATCTTTGTGTACTTATCTCTCATTTCAGTGACTGAACCACAGCACAGCTCAATACACTTCAACAAGGCAGACTCAGAGGCATCACCAGCTGTTTCTCGCTACAAAAAATTGATTTAGTTATTTTACTAATAGAGTCTTTACAAACATATATTTACTGCTGGACCTCTACAAGTCACCCTAATGGTAAAACATCTAGATATTTCCCTAAATATCCTAAAGTTATAAATATTGAGAAACTCAAGCACACCTTAAGGATTGGGAGATGGCTCTGATCAGCCAGGAAGACGGCACGATTGCACAAGCCAGCAACACGTGCAAGAGCAGACCAAGTAGCAGAGCTCTTGTCAAAAGAGGTTCCACTCTGGTTCTCTGTGGTGTCTGCTTCATGAATCTGGTTGTCAAACCACATGTGAGCGACGGTCATTCGGTTCTGGGTCAAAGTTCCAGTCTTGTCAGAGCAGATGGTGGAGGTCGAGCCAAGTGTCTCCACGGCTTCCAGATTCTTCACCAGGCAGTTTTTCTTTGCCATTCGTTTGGCGGTCAGAGTTAGACACACCTATTTGAAGTTACAAATTCAGCAATCATTTTTGGCTCAAGTGTTCTAGAAAAGAATTTGAAAAGTAGATACAGTTGACTACACAAGAAGCATATCGAAAGAAGCACCCTGACTTACAGTTACAGTGGCAAGGAGACCTTCAGGTACATTCGCGACAATGATTCCAATCAGGAAGATGACAGCTTCCAACCAACCATATCCAAGAATCAGAGAAAGAACGAAGAAGGATACGCCCAGGAACACAGCTACGCCAGTGATAATGTGGATGAAGTGCTCAATCTCTTTAGCAATAGGTGTTTTTCCACCATCCAGGCTGGAGGCAAGAGTGGCAATACGACCCATGACGGTGCGGTCACCGGTGTTGATGACAATCCCTCTGGCAGTACCTATTGAATATTGTAACTTTTAATTATATAATTAGGGGTTCAAGCGCATAGCGCTGAAAACCAATTGTATTGTTAGAATTTCCAAGGATCAGTATTCTCTCCTAAAATTGATTGGGCAGATCAAACCATAAGTTGTAGAGACTTGAAACTTTGAGGGATAGTAGTACCTACCCCATTTACAATGTCACCAAAGCTTGACCCAATCAGCCTGATCAAAAGTACAGAATGGCTCATTACTCCTAAAGCTTTTGTTCTTAAATGTCTTTTATCGTTGTAATCCTTGAACCTCGAATCCAGATTCGATCGACACCATGGCGAAATTTTCGGGTATTTTGGATTTTTAGAAAAACTTACTTTTGCGAAGTAGTCCTAGGTTTTACGCCCAATCGGAACCAAATCAGTGCATAAAGATTCTCTGGAGTCTGATTGTACATAATTACAAAAAATGTCGAAATTTCAATTCATGTCCATGGTTACTTTTACTATAACGACTATCCCTCTTGAACGGAATGAGATAATTTCCCCAATCTTGGTACACCTATCTATGGGCTCAGTCTGTGGTCACGTGAAAGAGGACGCAGCGACTGACCACTTTGTGGAACTATAAAATTAAAAAAAAAATTAAAATGACAATAGCTACACAACTGTCAGTATGATTGAAAACTGGCATGCGGTGTCTTTGTCCAAGGTGCCGCAGTTGTCTATGAGGACATTCGCGTATCTCAAAAACATGGCCGCCGTCGGCCAATGATGTTTGAGCGTCTGTCAGACAAGGTTAACAGAGGTCAATCAGAACGAAATCAAACTAGGGCCTGTTTGTCTCACGGCCCTAGAGGCCTGTGAGAAATTTGAAATAAATCGGCCACCAGAGGGGGGCGCCTTCACGGTTTTCACGTGCGTAAAGGATTGTACTGTATATCACGCGATTTTCACACATGCCCACGACATTCATACCACATGGTAGAACTGGTAGAACAACTTTCTCTCAAGAACAACCACTGTCAATCAAATTGTTAATTAAATATTGGAGATTATTTCAAAAACCTACTTTCGCGAACTAGTTCTGGGTTTTTGGCTCAACCTCGATAACTGTTAAAAAGCTTTAAAAACATATATTTCCTTAGTAAATTCCCTGTTTTGGATTTAAATGGTATTTTCCATCTATGAAAAATACAACATAATACCGCATACGCATGTGCTTAAAGGTCTTAAAGCGCTTGAACCCGCTTAATTGCTGCTTGCAGCTATATATTTCTGTCATTGTTTTTGTTATCCAACAAACTTTAGCTGTCTTATCATTGTACCTTCAACGCAGTTGGTAGAGAAGAATGCAATGTTTCTGGTTTCCAGGGGATTTTCATTGGAGAAGTCAGGAGCACGAGTCTGGGGTTCAGATTCACCAGTGAGTGAAGAGTTGTCCACCTGCACAGAAGGAAGGAAGATTTCCATGAATATCCATGTTGGTCCAGGCTTGTTTATGCTGGTTAATACTGGTTTCGTGTTGGTCTAGTTTAGGGGTGTCCAATGCTGTTTTACCTCTGCAAAACATTGGCCTACCAGGAGCAGATTTGGACACCCATGGTCTAGCTGGTAGAGCAGCATAGACAACCTGTTCACCAACAAAACCTTGGTTGACTAGCATAGAAACTAGGGATGCACAATATTTCAGCCACCATATCGGTATCCGCCGATATAAGTTATCGTTATTGGCCCAATATGAAAATGTGGCCGACATATCAAAGCCGATAAATAATGGATTATTGATGATTGGAATCACTTCAAATAAGGAAAATACAGTTAAGTGCAACATGTGCACCGCAAGTCTGTCATATAGGCTAGATAAAATTATAATAAGAACATTATAATTGTGTGCTTGAGACATGGCTTTTAATGGTAAGACTTATGTTTTTGTAGTCAGGCTCTAAAAAACTATATAAAAATTTGGATTTAGATTTATCGACCAATATATTGATTATCGGCTTTCAAATATAAAGAATTATCGGTTTTATAAAAAAAAATTATATCCGTGCATCCCTAATAGCAACCAGTTAGACAAAACAATGCGGTTCAGCGAAAAGAGGAGGCGTGTTCCGGCGCAAACGTTCCCTGGTGCTATTTTGCAGTTTGAGAAAACAATTCCGCCACTGACCAGGAAAAACCTAGTCTAAAGACAGTGGCGCGTTAGTGATATGCTATTTTAAGGGCACATGCTTGGCCATTATGTAGCGTGTGAATAACGCGCATACACTTTAATTCTCTAATCTAAACAGACGCAGCAGTTTTCATTTTTGCAAATCATAATAACAAGAAAACATATTACCACACGAGGGAAATCATTGTTGTGTCCATGAAGATGTGAAAACAATAGGCATAAATCTAGATTACACATTTACCCAAATTATTATACGCCTGTTTAACCGAAGCTAATTTGTGTGGGTTTCTCCCATCATCCTCATACAATGTCACTTCTCTGTGTTTTACGGCCCTGGCGAGAACGTCGTCTCCTCGGCTGTGAACCGCTCCTGGCATGCACTGGCAAATCCGCCGTTATAATAGCAATCCGCCGTGGAACAAGCGCGCCGGCTCTTAAAGGGAATGTGAGAGGACGCTCTGATTGGTTTATTGTACGTTACACCCAAACCACACCTATGAATAATGAAGCGACTGCAGACCAACATATTATAGATTTGCGTCGGGCGCAAGAGTCGTTTATCCCGCCGGTATAATAGCAACAGCGCCGGGATCCGCCCACAAAGTTACTTGCGTTTCGCGTTTGATACTTGCGTTTCAGATCCTTAAAATAGGGCCCAACATATCTATGCCAGTCTATTTAACAGTTTGCCATTCTAATGACCTTCAGGTCTTACCTTGCATCCATGTGCAGAGATGATACGAAGATCAGCTGGGATTCGGTCTCCACCTTTGACCTCCACAAGATCTCCAGCGACTACCTCCTCAGCATTGATGTTCTTTTTCTCTCCTTCACGCACAACCAGAGCTTGCTACAAAACCAGAATGTATTAAAACGACTAGTTTTTTTGTGAGAGCTAAAATGTCTAATTTTTGAATTTCAGTACCTGAGGAACAAGGTTCTTAAACGATTCCATGATCTTAGAGCTCTTTGCTTCTTGGTAGTATGAGAAGCATCCCGTGATTATGACAACACCAGCAAGCACAATCCCCAGGTAAAGCTGCAAAAATTATTCTACTAATTATTCAATGAAGAATTGACATTTGTTGACATATTAACTATTTATGCATAATTAAGAGAAGACAATTTTTGCTCCATAGTACATTGTCATTCGCGGGTTCGTCTTCGGAGGCAGCCTGGATTCCATATGCCAGGAAACAAAGGATCGCACCAATCCACAGCAGCGTTGAGAACCCACCAAAGAGCTGTTTGCAGAACTTGATCCATTCTGGGGTCGTAGGAGGGGGGGTCAGTGCATTCGGCCCGTCACGAGCCAAGATCTCCTTTGCACGGGTAGAAGACAAGCCCTGCCAAAAATGATTTAAAAAAACAAATCAATGAGTTGTCGCAGGGTAAGCAAGTTCAAAACTGTAGCGTGGATTTCATAAAATAAAATAAAATTACAGAAATATGAGACTCCAGGTAGATATTGTGTAATAACTGGAAGGGACATGCTGTCCTTGAGGTGTTGGAGTGAAATGAAGGTCAAGGTAGGGCAGAGGGTTCGGTCCAGGTACGGGCGGAGCTAACAGTCGGACACCACCCACTGCCCTATGTCCGGGTCTGCTTCAGGACAGCTCGAATCATATTATGCACATAAGTTTTTCAGATTCGTAGTTACATAAGTTGAAAGTGCTCGAATTAGAAGTTTTCCATTACAATTTATAATCTACTGTTTCCAATACATATAATCTACTGTTTCCAATACATATAATCTACTGTTTCCAATACATAACAATATACTGTTTTGCCTTGAACATGTCTGCTGTGATCTGGCTAACATCTTACACAGACGTCATCAATAATCATTATTTTGCTTTGAGTAAAAGCGCTTTGATTTGACAGAAAATAACTTAATATTACACAATTTCAATGATTGTTATTCAGATTACCAGCCGTTCTTTTTAATGGTGGATTATAACAATAATCATTTATGCTCATCTAATCAGATAAAATATGCATATTAATTATTTTAGATGCAATAAGATTTCCCGAAAGTGTCACTAAACTCACCCTGGTGAGGTCAGTGCCATATTTGCGGTGAAGCTCGTCCAGTGTCAACTTGTGGTCGTCCTGTGGAAAAGAAAAGAGCCTTGAAATCTCAGTTCTCCACATTATGATTAAATGGAGCGTTAAAAGTATGTTAATGCAATGTGTATTTTCTAAATGCATTTATATACACACCAGATCCACTTCTTTTTTAAGATCGTCCATGTCCTTCTGCTTATTTTTCCCCTTTTTTGGCATTTTGGCTCCATCCTCTGAAGTTGCCGCCAATTTGTACTTATCATTCCCCGTCTATTAAGAATAACAATACTTTGCGTAAGTAATAAACACATTGCTGATTTAAAAAAGGCATAGCATGAGATACAATAAAAAATACAACAAATGGAGCAATAAGAGCAGGAAAGCAAATAAAATAAGGTCCACTTACGCCAAGCCCCATTTTCCTCGTTTATTCCAAATCAAAATCTAAACCTTGTGGATTTTAAACGTCGTCGTTCTCCTGATAGCCACTCCGGAGACACAAAGCTCCTGTGTGTCCAAGCCAGGTTCACAAAATTTATACCCCGCCAACTCACCTGTTTCAAGGAGGAGTTTTGAGGAGATTAGGGAGGAGTTTGGCTGCTGTCATCGAGCTTTAACATTTACTCAACCTTCATCCAAACAGGTAGGTCATGTCATTGACACCAAGATGAAGAACTATAATAGTCTTATTACTAGACATGTGGTAGTTTACACAACAATTTACTAGTATTTAAAAAACCTTCCCTGTGCACTGATTTGTCTTCAACATTAATCATTTATTTGCCGATGATCAGGCGCCGGCTTATTTTTATGACCTTTGGCCACTTCTCCATTTCAAAGGTAAGTGATGAATGACTGAGTAAATTGTGTCCTTTGGCATTCAACACCCAGTAATAAACCTAATAGATCAAACTATGTTTGCACACGGCCACAAACGTATCTCAAGAATTCTGAATGTGAGTTTTGCAAAGGCTTTGTCCGTGTTTTGTAAACGGCTCGCTATCTTTTCTCTGTCAACAGTGGATTAAGATGAGTCCATATTTATGCTTTTCACCAGCTTAGCACCACTTATATGTCGGTGAGCATGGTTTGCACATTTCCTTTTGATTTTGCATCCATTTGTTTGGTAAATAGTCCAGGAAAACCAGGAGCAGCTGGAGCCTGGTAATGACAGCATGCTTTAGGAAGAAGGGGATGAAGTGTGCAGATATTCAAGGTGAACACAGGGTTGTGGGAAAGTCAACAGTGACGATCAGCCTTTCTGACAGTCGCAGAAATCCATTTTAGTGGTTACATTTTAATATTTCTTTCCTTATAGGTCTGGCACTCATTAACATGAAATGGGGCTTTAAAATAGATACCTAACCAAGTTTTAAAGAAGCAGTTCAGTCTCTGAAAGGAAACATTATATACTAAAGTAGGCGGTCTGTGACTTAGCAGAGCCGAATAATCGAGAATATACAGTATTACTTTGTAACAAAATTAGTGCACTAGTCTTTGAAAACAGCAATGCCTGGATCAAATCAGGTAACAGCTAATAATATACCCTTAAACAGTGAAAACTATTATTTAGGGATCCGGTTCCAGTGCTTCATCCCATGATTGGTGTGTCTGACACAGGGATTATTGACTAAAAGAAAGGATGATGTGTTGAAGTGGCTGATTCTGTGAAGGGGGAAGGGAAGTACTGTATCTCTCCGACACACGTGATTACAGCCGCCGCTCTATGAGCACCAATGCAAACGAGGAAAGAGGAAGGAAAAGGCCATCTAATGCTGTAATGTCTGGCCTATACAAACATATAATGTGATGTAACAGTAAATTAATCACTTTACAAATTAAAGGTGCTTCATGTTATTTGATTATTATGGAATTTGAGAGATGCAAACCAGAATATTTAATATTAGATAATATGGCCGGCCAAGGCTGTCAATTTCCATCAAGAGGTGGAGGGGAAGAGGGCAACACACACACACACACACACACACACTACACTTACACTTACTCTTACTCTTACACTAACCCGACCCCTTTTAAAAATTCCTTTTTTACATTTAAAAAAAACATCACAGTATGATCAAAAATGTCCCCACAAGGACTTTGGATATTGCCGTCTTTGTGGGGACATTTTGTCCTCATAATGTTGGGTTTACCTGAATCAGACACACACACACACACACACACACACACAGACACACACACACACACCAAATTGTGTCACCCCAAATTGAGGGATTCCAATCTGTCTGCCGCTTCTTTATTTTCACAATATGAATGTCAGCGTTGTAAGTGTGTACTCTTCTGTTCATCAATGTGCAATAATCAGTGTGGAGTGTCTCTCTCAGGCACAGCTGTGAGTGTGGAGGGAGATGTCAGACACTGAGAGAGAGAGAGAGAGAGAGAGAGAGAGAGAGAGAGAGAGAGAGAGAGAGAGAGAGAGAGAGAGAACGAGAGAGAGAGAGAGAGAGAGAGAACGAGAGAGAGAGAGAGAGAGAGAGAGAGAGAGAGAGAGAGAGAGAGAGAGAGAGAGAGAGAGAGAGAGAGAGAGAGAAATATTGTAAACATGACAACTGTGAGAGAAGGCAGTGTCTCTGTCTCTCACGGCTCTCCGTGAAGAACACTGCAGAAAGCATTATAAAAAGAGACCAACCTCAGGTCTGTATTCTATAGCATTCATGAACCATTTAAAGGGATAGTTCACCCAAAAATAAAAATTCTGTCATCATTTACTCACTATGGAAGTCAAAGCTTCTGCAAGAACCAATGAGGTTCATTCTCGTGTTACGCATCACGTTTGAGCTTCTGAAAGAGCCAATGAGGTTCATTCTCGTGTTACGCATCACGTTTGAGCTTCTGAAAGAGCCAATGAGGTTCATTCTCGTGTTACGCATCACGTTTGAGCTTCTGAAAGAGCCAATGAGGTTCATTCTCGTGTTACGCATCACGTTTGAGCTTCTGAAAGAGCCAATGAGGTTCATTCTCATGTTACGCATCACGTTTGAGCTTCTGCAAGAGCCAATGAGGTTCATTGTTGTGTTACGCATCACATTTGAGCTTCTGCAAGAGCCAATGAGGTTCATTCTCATGTTACGCATCACGTTTGAGCTTCTGCAAGAGCCAATGAGGTTCATTCTCATGTTACGCATCACGTTTGAGCTTCTGCAAGAGCCAATGAGGTTCATTGTTGTGTTACGCATCACATTTGAGCTTCTGCAAGAACCAATGAGGTTCATTCTCATGTTACGCATCACGTTTGAGCTTCTGCAAGAACCAATGAGGTTCATTCTCATGTTACGCATCACGTTTGAGCTTCAGCAAGAACCAATGAGGTTCATTCTCATGTTACGCATCACGTTTGAGCTTCTGCAAGAGCCAATGAGGTTCATTCTCATGTTACGCATCACGTTTGAGCTTCTGCAAGAGCCAATGAGGTTCATTCTCATGTTACGTATCACGTTTGAGCTTCAGCAAGAGCCAATGAGGTTCATTCTCGTGTTACGCATCACGTTTGAGCTTCTGCAAGAGCCAATGAGGTTCATTGTTGTGTTACGCATCACATTTGAGCTTCTGCAAGAGCCAATGAGGTTCATTCTCGTGTTACGCATCACGTTTGAGCTTCTGCAAGAGCCAATGAGGTTCATTCTCATGTTACGTATCACGTTTGAGCTTCAGCAAGAACCAATGAGGTTCATTGTTGTGTTACGCATCACATTTGAGCTTCTGCAAGAGCCAATGAGGTTCATTCTCGTGTTACGCATCACGTTTGAGCTTCTGCAAGAGCCAATGAGGTTCATTCTCATGTTACGCATCACGTTTGAGCTTCAGCAAGAACCAATGAGGTTCATTGTTGTGTTACGCATCACATTTGAGCTTCTGCAAGAGCCAATGAGGTTCATTCTCGTGTTACGCATCACGTTTGAGCTTCTGCAAGAGCCAATGAGGTTCATTCTCGTGTTACGCATCACGTTTGAGCTTCTGCAAGAGCCAATGAGGTTCATTGTTGTGTTACGCAACACATTTGAGCTTCTGCAAGAACAAATGAGGTTCATTCTCATGTTACGTATCACGTTTGAGCTTCTGCAAGAGCCAATGAGGTTCATTGTTGTGTTACGCATCACATTTGAGCTTCTGCAAGAGCCAATGAGGTTCATTCTCGTGTTACGCATCACGTTTGAGCTTCTGCAAGAGCCAATGAGGTTCATTCTCGTGTTACGCATCACGTTTGAGCTTCTGCAAGAGCCAATGAGGTTCATTGTTGTGTTACGCATCACATTTGAGCTTCTGCAAGAACCAATGAGGTTCATTCTCGTGTTACGCATCACGTTTGAGCTTCTGCAAGAGCCAATGAGGTTCATTGTTGTGTTACGCAGCACGTTTGAGCTTCTGCAAAAACCAATGAGGTTCATTCTCGTGTTACGCATCACGTTTGAGCTTCTGCAAGAGCCAATGAGGTTCATTCTCATGTTACGTATCACGTTTGAGCTTCTGCAAGAGCCAATGAGGTTCATTGTTGTGTTACGCAGCACATTTGAGCTTCTGCAAGAACCAATGAGGTTCATTCTCGTGTTACGCATCACATTTGAGCTTCTGCAAGAACCAATGAGGTTCATTCTCGTGTTACGCATCACGTTTGAGCTTCTGCAAGAGCCAATGAGGTTCATTGTTGTGTTACGCATCACGTTTGAGCTTCTGCAAAAACCAATGAGGTTCATTCTCGTGTTACGCATCACGTTTGAGCTTCTGCAAGAGCCAATGAGGTTCATTGTTGTGTTACGCATCACATTTGAGCTTCTGCAAGAACCAATGAGGTTCATTCTCGTGTTACGCATCACGTTTGAGCTTCTGCAAGAGCCAATGAGGTTCATTGTTGTGTTACGCATCACGTTTGAGCTTCTGCAAGAGCCAATGAGGTTCATTGTTGTGTTACGCATCACGTTTGAGCTTCTGCAAAAACCAATGAGGTTCATTCTCGTAAAGTTCTCAGATTTCATCAAACAAATCTTCATTTGTGTTCCGAAAATGAACGAAAGACGTACTGGTTTGGAACGACATGAGTAATTAATGACAGATTTTTCATTTTCGGGTGAACTAACCCTTTAACTGCTGGTTAGATGAGCCGTGTTCAGCAACCGTAAACAACTAAACTCTGCTCTGTGCCTGACAAACACCCTTTAATAACAAGTTTAGTCTCATGAATGATTTGTTTGGGTCACACTCAACCGGCTGACTCATTTTTTCTGTTGCACGATGAGCAATGGTGACAGAATTGTGGTTTTTGGGGTAAGCTACTCCTTTAAAAGGACCATAAGGCACCTGTAATCACCCTCGAGAAAACTCAGCACATGATGTCCTTTCACTGCGCTCTGTCCCCGGAGACCCGAATCACTCAGCTCGCTCACATATAAGGGATATTGTGTGCGATTGGCTCGTCGCATGTGAGAGAGCATTGTTCCCTCTCAGAGACCGTAGCTTTACCTAAGATTTGTGTCTCCAGGGTTCAGGTTACCAGACGTCCCGTCCCCCCTCCCCTCTATCTGCCCACTTTGTCCCTGAACAGAATTTTCCACTCGTCTTTTCCAGGGAAGACACCTACATTCATCCGTTGTACTTCTCATCCTCTCATTATACACTCGCCTAAAGCAAAAAATAGACTCTAATTGTGAGGGATTGAGCGCTGCGAGTGTAAACACAGAAGAGGAGAGAGTAACTTATCCTTAGAAAATCCTCCAGGAGAGTCAAACTAATTATTTTTAGTGATGAAGATAGATAGTATTTTATCTGGTTCATTGTTGCATAAAACACATGTTGCACAAGGCTAAATTACATCTGGCCTCTTGCGGCATACAAACATATTTTCAGTAATTATATCCTTTAAGCAAAACAATTAAAATGCCTTGTGTTGTGACTGCCCAAAAACGTTAACCAGAAACTACAAAAGTTTGGGAAGTTTGGGCAAGAAATTACTACTTTTATTCAGCAAGGATGCATTAAATTGATCAAAAGTGTCAGTAAACATATTTAAAATGTTGATTTTAAATATGCATATATCAGCATATATGATTTTTGAAGGATCATGTGACACGAAGTAATGGCTGCACAGTTATTTTAAATGTGATTATTATTACACAGTTTTTACCCTATTTTTGATAAAATAAAAGCAGCCTTGGTGAGCAGGAGAGATTTCTTTCAATTCAATTGAAATAATTTCAATTTATTTAATTTTAAAGTCCCCCTGTTGTCAATAACTTTATCCCTTAAAACTCATCTTTGATCACCAAAATGACATATTTCAACTTTTTTTCCTTGAAAAAAATGTCATGCATTAAAATAGCTTGAATGTAACTCGACACCCCTGCCTAATTTATTATATGAATATGCAAATGAGCCCCGCCTCCACTCACTCACTCACTCACTCACCTCAGAGATCCACTGGTTGACGATCACACGTTGATCTGATTGGTTACAAGGTAGTGTGTGACGTCAGAAACACCAGCGATTTCAAACCGTGTTTTTGAGACGGTCTTTGGTTCACTGCAGTTTTAAGCAGAAAATACTCAGCAATGCTATCGACTTATGAATTTACACATGGTTTGTCTTAAAACATATTAAAAACACCACATAGACACATAAACAACATTAAAAGCTGGATTTTCACCACAAGGGGTCTTTAAAAAATCTTACCGACCCCAAAACATAGCTTTTAACATTGCTTTTTTAAAATCAAAATAACAATTAAAAAACCACAACAATAAAAAGGAAAAGAAAATGCATGTGCAAAAACAGCAAGCCGCATGAATCAACTTACATAAGACATCAGTTAAAAATGTCTGTTAATATGTTACCATTTCCAGTATTTATTATCTGTCACTAAACTTTTAAATATCTGTACTCTGTACTGCTAATTTATTTGCATGACACCCATTACGCTTTGCCCGTGAACCTTGAACAGTTTTGCCCTCGAGACGTCTTTGCTTACCTATAAACAGCAGGAGAAAGCAGAAACGTACGAAAGAGTAACATGAACGTCTACACACAGAATGGACAGTGAAAGTAAAGATCTAGCAGGTTGACACAACAAACACTTTCTGTCACACGAGGTCATGGAAAAGCACTCTACCGAAACCTTTGTGAAACATTGTCCTATGAGGGCTTGACAAAGTTATCCGCTGATATGTTTTAGCCCTGATAGCGATTCACAAGAAGTTTTATTTATGGTCCACTTTAGATATTCTAACTATACTGAACAATATTATAAACGCAACACTTTTGTTTTTGCCCACATTTTTTATGAGCTGAACTCAAAGATCTAAGACTTTTTCTATGTACACAAAAAAAATTATCTCAAATATTGTTCACAAATCGGTCTAAATCTGTTTTAGTGAGCACTTCTCCTTTAGTGATAATGTATGTACACAAAAATTTCTCTCAAATATTGTTCACAAATCGGTCTAAATCTGTGTTAGTGAGCACTTCTCCTTTAGTGATAATCCAGAGATAATCCATTTTTATGTATGCAAAAAATTTTTCTCAAATATTGTTCACAAATCGGTCTAAATTTGTTTTAGTTAGCACTTCTCCTTTAGAGATAATCTATGTACACAAAAAAAATTCTCTCAAATATTGTTCACAAATCGGTCTAAATCTGTGTTACTGTGCGTTCACACCGGACGCGAATAGCGCGTCAAATTCGTGCCTGCCGCGTCTAGTTATACGCTTGATCACTTTGTGTCCATTCCACACTTTTGTGTAAATTCCGCTTCAAATGTATGTTTTTACGCGCGTCAATTTTGCTCTTGACGCGTGTAAAAACATACATTTGAAGCGGAATTTACACGCGTCAGAGGCGAAAGTTTCGAAATCCGTTGGCGGCCATCTTTTTACAAGATGTCTGATGTTGATAGATCATTTAAATAGTTGTAAACTAGCAGCACGGCAGCTTACTAGCGAGTTAGTAGGTCAATAACGTGACACAAAAGTGAAATTTGTATATCTTACAACTTACCCGGTTATCTCCTCACTTATCTTCTTCCAAGCGAGGTACTTTTTGTTCCTGTCTCTATAAAAGTACGAACTTGAGTCATATAATTCCGGGTGATCACTCACAGCTAAAATTATTTTCTCCTCCATTTTGAATGAGGGACTTCGAGCAGGAGTTTGTTATGCTATGTCACGTGAAGCAAGCAGGCTCCTGATTGGTTAACGCGGCGCGAATTGACGCAGAAGTTCTGATTTTTCAACTCGGGCGGCAGACGCGAATTCGCGTAAAACACGTGAATGCACAAAAGCACTATAAAATTATTCGCGCGTAACGCGCCAGACGCTCAATTCGCGCCATTTGCGCGAACTTGACGAGCGAATGAGGCATATTCGCATCTACCGCGCCGCACTCTACGCCTCATTCGCGCCGCAGGATTTTTATACGCGCGTAACGCGTCTTTGCATTGACTTAACATTGAAATCACTCGCGCCTGACGCGCAATTCGCGTCCGGTGTGAACGCACCATTAGTGAGCACTTCTCCTTTAGTGATAATCCAGAGATAATCCATTTTTATGTACACAAAAAAAATATCTCTCAAATATTGTTCACAAATCGGTCTAAATCTGTGTTAGTGAGCACTTCTCCTTTAGTGATAATCCATCCACCTCCCAGGTGTGGCATATCAAGATGCTGATTAGACCGTATGATTATTGCACAGGTGTGCCTTAGGCTGCCCACTCTAAAATGTGCAATAAACATGGGGGCAAAAAACAAAAGTGTTGCATTTATAATCTTATTCAGTGTATCTTTACAACCACATGTCAACTAGCGGTCAGTAGAGTATTACCTTCTGCTTAATATCTGCTAACACTTTATTTTGATGCTCCTCAATACACTTTTCTACTGACTCTAAAGTAACTTTACAACTATATATTACCCTAACTTAACAGTCTACTAATCCTCTAATGACTGTTAGTTGCAAAGTTA
This sequence comes from Phoxinus phoxinus, assembly GCF_949152265.1. Taxonomy (NCBI): domain Eukaryota; kingdom Metazoa; phylum Chordata; class Actinopteri; order Cypriniformes; family Leuciscidae; genus Phoxinus; species Phoxinus phoxinus. The sequence goes on along the minus strand of NC_136881.1, from coordinate 2,544,516 downwards.
CTTATAAAATGTCTAAAGTGGACCATCAAATTAAAGTGTAACCCATAAGCAGTTATTAGCATTAGGCCTACAAGCAACATTAATGATTGATCTCGTCCAGAACTTCTTGCCTTGTCTAAATCTTCCACACAGCAAAGCCTCAGATATTGGTTTAGATATGTGTTTGACACCTGGCTGAAGAACACAATGATACAATGAAATATATATATATATTATATAAATTATCATATAATTATTTCTGAAGGATCATGTGACACTGAAGACTGGAGTAATGATGCTGAAAATTCAGCTTTGATCACAATTTACTATATATATTTGCATAGAAAACAGCTGTTTCATTTGTAATAATTCTTCACAATATTAATGTTTTTATTGTGTTTTTGAAATATATGCACGCGCACACACACACATACACACACACACACACACACACACACACACCTGTTAAAACAGTTTGTTTTTGTGTTGTAAAAAATAACAAAGATAAATCGTTTCGAAACTTTTCAACCTCAAATTTGGAGCAGAGCTTGTTTAGATTTATGGCTTTAATTTTCTCGCAATTTTAGGTAAAACATGTTTTGCTAAATTTAATTTTTTGTGCATTTTTTACAACAATAAACGTAAAATGTATACATTTTTAAAGTTCGCTTTTTAAAACTTAAAACTTCACTTAAGCAATAATCTGACAAGTGTCGTCTTTAACGTAAGTATCGTCTTTAATTCTTCAAAGCGTTCAAGATGATTGACAGTCTAGGTTGGAAATTTAATTTTTTAGATCTATGCTCAAACAGTGAATAAATAGATCATAACTACTGCATGAATATAATTTAGTACCATAAAATCTCCTAAAAATACAACATATTAGATATAAAAAACATTATCGAACTAAAATATAGTACAATCATTTCATTTGAAAAGTATTTTAATTAATATTTATATACCGGTAATTAATTATTCCAGCGATTTATCATTGCATTGTATGCTTTAGCCAGCTAATTTCTGTGTAACACTCATTATGCTTCACTCTTGAACAGTTTTGCCCTCGAGACATCTTTGCTTACCTATAAACAGCAAGAAAGCAGAATTACAAAAGGAGGAAGAACACACATGTATGAACTCAAAACAGTGAAAGTATTATTATTATGCTGCGGGTTCACGCATCATGGCAGACATAATCACTCCATATATATATATATATATATATATAATTTTACAGACGTATTAGCCCTGCTAAAAAGGTTATTGTAACAGACAGTGTCTTTTAGTTGCTTTTAACCCCTTAAGCGGTGCCCCCTTTTTTTTAATAGACATGAAAATGCACATTTTGAACTTAAAAGGTTGTAATTCAAGAATTCTTTGGAATATAGATGTAAGATTGGTCTTGTTTTAAAGAAGACATTCGGCAGATTTTTGTAGAAGTGAAAAAAGTTATAGAAGTTTGAGTTAATGAAAATGTACAATGTTAAAATTCTCTATTCATTTAATGAATAATTAAATGTAATTATTCATATTTTATATAAAATATATATTTTCAAAACCTGGAGGACTCTAAAAATAGAAGAAAAAAATCAAAGCCAAAAATCTGAACAAGTTGTGTTTCAAATGTTAGGTTGATATCTCAAAAATAAGCGTTCAGTGAGATTTAGTTTGGGCGCAGTACCACACTTCTCCACTAGTGGACATTACTGCCCATATAAGGACGCCTCCATTTCCATATGTTGTTTAAGTCTGACCATTATTTTTACAATTTTCATACAATTTATGAATTAGACATCCTATTCAGAAGTAGTGTTGGAAGTTTGGCAGATTTTGAAATGGATTCAACCTCTAAGAAACACAAAAGATCACGTATGTGCATTATTGCTCGCTGCCACATCACTAATGCTGAATCTATTATTGTTTTCTTTATATTTAAAACATTTTCAGAGCTTTTTTTCTAAAATAATTTTCTAAAATGAATAGATGCTATCTTTTGAACTCTTGGCATGAAAACAAACTGTGGTTTCTACCATTCTTTCATGATTTTTCATGTTCATCACTATTTCAAAATAAAGGCCTTAGGAGGATGAGCATATTCTTGTTGCAAATTTATCAATTACTGCTCCTCTGTAATTTATTTTGAAAATCAGTCACCAAATATGTAAACTAGAGATTGTAAGCTTTCAAAGTTAGTCAAGTTTAGGTTTAGTATATATTACTGTTTTAAATATAATGGCCAATATAACAGGTTAAATCCGCCAATGCTGAAGCACTTTTCGGTTTCGACACTAGACGGTGCGGATCCAGAGCACCACAGATATGCATGGAAAGCATTTAATGTGAGTTTTCAGAGTCGGCCAGGGCAGCTTTGGCTAGCAAGCGCTCTCAGAATAACACAGACGTAAAGTCTGACCACTTCATAAGATTCAAAAGATGGATTTATTCGCTAGACGGCATTCCTGTTTTAAAAACTGCTCATTTCTCCACAAAAGCTGCATCTACAAACAAGGCTCAATGCCCAGTTAGCATGGCAGATTTACAACCGGGACAAAGGTAGCTCAACATTTAAAGAGCTTTGAGCTTAAAAACAGCTTTATTCATAAACTCGGAGAGAAATATAGCTAGCTTTAGTCTCTCAACTTGGCAAAGGCTGAGACACAAGCTGGTTCATTTGGGAACAGATCCCAGCTGACAAAATATGGGCAAAGGATGTTTTGCTAATGTTCCCATTAAAGGGGTGGTTGATTATGATTGCACTTTTTTAACGTTAGTTGGTGTGCAATGTTGCTGTTTGAGCGTAAACTACATCTGCAAAGTTACGATTTATAGATTATCAAGACAGAATATGCTAATCAGTGACTAGAAGATAACTACACATAAGCTTCATAAACTCATCAACTAACCATTCAGAGATGTCCTGTTCTTCTACATGTTGTCACTTCTTCTTGAGTCTCTCCATCATTCTGACTCCGGTTTCAACATGAAAGGCTGAAAGTTTTTGAAATTTTCAGTGCATGTGTGTGTGAGTGTGTGTGTGTGTGTGAGGTAAAAGGACACGAGCTCTTGTAGCTCCGCCCCCTGTGCCGGGAGCAGCAGCTCATTTGCATTTAAAGGGACAGACACAAAACGGTGTGTTTTTGCTCACCCTCAAAAAGTGACAATTTTAACATGCGATATAAAAATATCTGTGGGGTATTTAGAGCTAAAACTTCACACACACACTCTGGAGACATCAGAGACTTATTTTACATCTTGTGAAAAGGGCATTATACCACTTAAGTTATCAAAACCTCCAGTTTTTAAATTCTTTTAAAAAGGCTTGTTCTTGGTTATGTCACATTCCATTGTATCATTCTGCAAACATAATGGGAACGTTACTTTGGAATTTCTCAGAACATTCTGTCACGGGGTGACAAAAACCTGAACGGGACCCAGAACTGGTGAATGCACAGTGAATTTGTTGCCATGGCAGCGAGGCCAATTGCCTGAGTGACAGCAGGTGTGGGGCAATCACAGGGAACGCTGTGAGAGAGACACATATTCAGATGGGGCTTTAAAAGCAGAGAGGAAACAGACTGTGGCGTGGTTCTCCTCCCGTGTGGTGCTGTGTTTGTCAGCGGGTTGTTCTTTTTACTGAGGTTGGGCTGTGGAGGGCGAAGATCGAAGCAAAGGAAGAGAAAGGAAGGAAGTATTTGTCAGCGAAGACCTAAGGAATATCGTCAGCAGTGGGAAAGACGCAAGTGATGAGTATCGGATCCGTTGTTTATATGCACTAACACTGAAGTGGTGTTGAGAGAGTTTGGAAGTGTGTGGCACGAGTGAATTATTACACCGAGTGAATTGTTGATCTGTCTCCAACTCAGTCCTCTCTTTGCCGAATGTAACTACCGCTGTACCATCCTTCTGCTTTTCCTGGAGCGAAGTCGAGCCTGGCCGAAGACAAGATTCGACCTGGTGGGAGAAAGACCGGTGGGTGAGTGCTGGCCCTAATGCACGGTGTGTGAGTGGAATTACAGTGCCTGAAGTGACGATTCACCCGGTTTGTGCTGTGAAGTGAAATTGTTGTGTGGAGAAATAATAGAAATCTGCCGTGCACTCTTCCCATACAGTCTTCCACCCGCTGTCTCAAAAGGAAGGGTCTGATAAGCAAGAGCCCAATTTCCTCCGTGAGCAGGCCCGGCTCTGTTAATGTTGAGTGTTTCACCCATCGCTGAGCTGTTAAAGTCGTGCTGTGTTTGTTCCCGTGTCCCGCCAAGTAGAGCGTTTCGCTAAAGTGTTCTCCCCGCCTGGTGGTCTCCACACGCCCCTATTGGAAGCCTTTGCCCTGTTCAGAAGAAGAGAGAGGTATATCAGTTGAAGTTTCATGTACTGTTGAAACCGTTAAGATCTTCCTGAACTGTTTCAGTGCTCAACGAAGTGGAGTGTTTTCGTCCAAAGTGTCCTCCCCGCCTGGTGGTCTCCACACGCCCCTATTGGAAGCCTTTGCCCTGTTCCGAAGAAGAGAAGGTATTTTAGTTGGAAGTTATATCTATACTGTTGAACAGCCAAACCTTACTGTACCGTCCCAGTGTCCAACCAAGTGGAGCGTCTCGCTTCAAGTGTCCTCTCCATCTGGTGGTCTCCACACGTCCTCCATAGGAAGCATCGGCCTGAAAACGGAAAGGAAGAAGGTACCCCAGCCGAGTGTTCATATACTGTCGCACCGTTAATCCTTGCCATATCGTTCCAGTGACCCACCCGCCTCCCACACTTTCATACCTTCCTGGAGTCCCGTGGAGAAGAACCTACCGAGTGACCTACCTGGACGGCGCGAGGATCTCCCTTGGGCCCCCTTCAACGAGCCCCCGGCCCGCCACGATCGTTCCTCTCCCTCCATCCCAGGAGGTCCAGAGACGCTCGAACTGCCCTGGCCACAAGAAGAAGTTTTAATTAGGACTTATCCAATTGACCAATTTTAATACAATAAAGTACTGTCAATATTTTTATTTCCTTGTCTGTCTGGTCCTTGACACGTTCCTCGAGGTGGTTCCCGGTTTCCAGGGGTGGGTGCAGTCTGGCTTGGCCCGCCCCGACCTGTGACAATTCTAAAACAAGTTACATTCCATTAACGTCACTGGAAGAACGTTTGTTCATACGTTTGCCAGAACGTTCGGTGAGCTGGGCTAGTGGACACGTCATGTAATAGTGCATTCGGTGGGCTGGGCGGATTTACTCTCAGACGGGAAGTTACTGAATGACTTACTGAGGAAACAAGCGAGTAAAGCGAAGGAGAAAAGTGTGTGTGTGTGTGTGTGTGTGTGCGCTTGTGGTCACCGTGATTTTGCCAAGTAAGACATGTTCCTGGTTCAACACATTTTGTTGATCCTGGAACAACATTCCTGTCTGGAAATTAGTCCTAACCCTATCCCTAAGCCTACACATAGTATATGTGACCCTGGGTCACAAAACCAGTCGCACGGGTATATCTGTGGCAATATCCAACTATACATTGTATGGGCCAAAATTATAGATTTTTCTTTTATGCCAAAAATCATTAGGATATTAAGATCATGTTCCATGAAGATATTTAGTAAATGTCCTACCGTAAATATATAAAACATGTATTTTTGTGAGTGAATGCAGCACAATCGTGAACATAAATGCACAACTTTAAAGGAGAGGTTTCGATTTTTTTGCATCCTCAGATTCCAGATTTTCAATAGTTGTATCTCGACCAAATATTGACATATCCTAACAAACCACACATCAATGGAAAGATTATTTATTCCACTTTCGTATGATTTATAAATCTCAATTTACCCATGTGACTGGTTTTGTGGTCCAGAGTGAAATGATGTAGAAGAACCTAGCCTAAAGTTAGGTTTAAGCTTAAACTTGACATGAACTGTAAACTTGTCCCTCAAATCTGATTGGTTGACTGGAACGCTGAACCAGGAACACGTACTTAGTGAAATCAGGTTCACAGGTCTGTTTGTTAATGACATCATCGAGCTTCAAACACGCCGAGGCGAGGCAAAGCTGCACGGCTTTTAATGAACAAACACAAGGCCACAAAATGAAGACTAGAGCAAACAAAATATACAAAAGGTGAGCCATTCATCTGATTGGGTTTGCCTGTGTGGTTTTGACAATGAAAGTATTGTGTATTATCCCGTAGGAAAGAAAAATTACACTTTTTTTTAAATCTGAGTATTGGATAAAGCCAGGTTAAAAATAATTTTTTCATTGTGTTCACATATTAGATGGGAAAAATATATTTTTGGATATACTTTTGTTATCCTGTAAATTAGAATATACTGTCAATAACCTTAAAATTTTTATTTTCGCCATGTTTTTTGGAATAAAATGTTATATAAATCAGGCTATGAATAATATATTTACAAATCCCTCTGTAAATGTCTTCATGATATAACTAGGTACAAGACTGGAGAGTTTGGTGTATGTCTAAAGACCTAAATGTGTATTTGTGACTTTTTTTCACCCCAAGTCTGAAAGACGACATGTTATTGAAGACAAATATCTAAAAAGCTCAAAATTTTAAATAAAAAACCCGATGTTTTTGCCTGGCGTGTCTCGCCTTAAAGGATTAGTTCACTTTAAAAAAAACTTTTGCTGATGATTTACTCACCCCGATGTCATCCAAGATGTCCATGTCTTTCTTTCTTCAGTCGCAAAGAAATGAAGGTTTTTGATGAACACATTTCTCCATATAATGGACGTCAATGGGCCACAAACGGTTCAAGGTCCAGATGACAGTGTCAGCGCCGCTTCAACGGGCTTTAAACGACACCAGACGATGAATACGGGTCTTATCTAGCGAAACCATCGTCATTTCAAAAATAAATAAAAAAGTTTACGTTTTATAAGCACAAACGCTCGCCTTGCTCTGTTCTGTGATGCGCGTTCGTGACGTCACGTAATACACAGTTACGTTGAAAAGGTCACGCTTGACGAGTCCGTGTTTACAGATGTGCGGAAGGAGGACCATACACACATATTCAAATGTCTTTGTGTCAGTTTATCGTTTAAAATGCCCATTGCGTGTGTGTATCCTGGTGTTGGAATATTAAAAAGCCTAAAAGAAAATTTTCGTCAGGACAGACATTTTTTACTTTTCATAGAAGCGTGACCTTTACAGCGTAACTGTGTATTACGTGACGTCACGAACGCGCATCACAGAACAGAGCACGGCGAGCGTTTGTGCTTACAAAACTTAAACTTTTAGATTTATTTTTTAAATGACCAAGCGTTTCGCTAGATAAGACCCGTATTCATCGTCTGGTGTCGTTTAAAGCCCGTTGAAGCGGCGCTGACACTGTCATCTGGACCTTGAACCGTTTGGGGCCCATTGACGTCCATTATATGGAGAAATGTGTTCATCAAAAACCTTCATTTCTTTTCGACTGAAGAAAGAAAGACATGGACATCTTGGATGACATCGGGGTGAGTAAATCATCAGCAAAAGTTTTTTTTAAAGTGAACTAATCCTTTAGTGTTAGGCTGCATAGTTTAGATCAGCCGGAACCGGGAACACTTCCCATAAATCCTGATGTACTCGTCGTTACATCATAAGAAGGATGGCGTCTACGCTAATTTTTGTCTCTCTGTTTATCCCGAGGTTTACTGCAGTCCGCCGGATCCAGGCCGTATCCGGGTCTGATGAAGGACCTGCGCCTGGACATGACGACAACGCAGTGCACTGCTAGTCTCTCCCCTGTGAAGGCTTCCCGTCTCTTTACCTCTGTACAGATAAAACGTTGTCGGGATAATTCCAGTTCACGTGGCTCTGCGGAAGCAATGAGGCATTCAGGGTTTTCTGTTAGAACGGTGTCGTGTTAGCGGCCCCTAAGTTAATAACTAATGATCTGTGCAACGGAAGTGAATCAATCAAAACTAACTTTATTCTAGAGCTGCTGTAAAGCCTAAACACTCTCTGTTACTGTAATCTCCTATTATCACTGTAAAGCTGCTTTGATACACTCTATATATGACCCTGGATCACAAACCCAGTCTGGAGCCGCACGGGTATTTCTGTGGCAATATCCAACTATACATTGTACGGGTCAAAATTATCCATTTTTCTTTTATGCCAAAAATCATGAGGATATTAAGATCATGTTCCATGAAGATATTTAGTAAATGTCCTACCGTAAATATATAAAACATGTATTTTTGTGAGTGAATGCAGCACAATCGTGAACATAAATGCACAACTTTAAAGGAGATTTTCTCAATGTTTAGATTTTTTTGCATCCTCAGATTCCAGATTTTCAATAGTTGTGTCTCGACCAAATATTGTCCTATCCTAACAAACCACACATCAATGGAAAGATTATTTATTCAGCTTCCATATGATGTATACATCTCAATTTTAAAAAATTGACCCATGTGACTGGTTTTGTGGTCCAGGGTCACATATTGTTAAAGCGCTGCATAAATGAAGGTGACAGACTTGACTTGAGGATCCTCTCACAGTCCTCGGCTCTCTCCTGATCTGTAGAGGTCATTGCTCTGGTCCGGCACACTTCTCTTGTGCTGTTCATTCACTCCTCATGGTTGTGCTGGAGGGGTTTCACACACTAACCTGCCCTTTGTGTTCGTTTGACAGACGGGACAGTTGTCATTGCACAATGTCATTTCCAAACAAACAGCTAAAGTTACGGGAAGGCCAGCAATGTATTAACGTTTTTAGAAGATAATCCCTGACACATTCCGTGTGTGTGTGTGTGTGTGTGTGTGTGTGTGTGTGTGTGTGTGTGTGTGTGTGTGTGTGTGTGTGTGTGTGTGTGTGTGTGTGTGTGTGTGTGTGTGTGTGTGTGTGTGTGTGTGTGTAACTGGGAAACAGGACACTGGGAGAATGCTGACGTTCAGAGTTTGGAGGCCCTAAACAATTCAGCTACAACTTTTGGATCTAAAAATAGACTTAACAGGAAACGACATTTGCCACCAGACGTCCTGTTTGGAATAGAATATTAAACAAAAATAATATAATATAGGGTGGGATTGATTTTAGCCATTAGGAATTGATTGTTTAGTACTAACATCATCAACAACAAGGTTTTAATACACAGACAGTGTTATTTTACCACATTGAGATTTAGTTTATATTCATATAAAGATTTTAGATTTTATTCGGATTTTGATTTACTTTTATATTTTTATATTTTGCATTTTTAATCTTTATTCATACGCGTTTGTCATTTTAATTATTTTTGTGCTTTTTAAATATGTCTATTAAGTTTATATATTTTTTTTTATTTCAGTTTTTTTATTACATCAAGTTAAACTAAATGAAAATGAGAAATGCATTGCATTGCATTGGCAACTATAGCTTGACATGAGATAAGCACGTTTTTTAATGTTATTTTATTTACCTTAATGCTCGTTTTATTTGAATAATATAAAGATAATATAATTCATTTAATGAAATCGCTGGTTTTTCTGACGTCACAAACTACCTTGTAACCAATCAGATCAACGTGTGATCATCAACCAGTGGATCTCTGAGTGAGTGAGTGAGTGAGTGAGTGAGTGAGTGGAGGCGGGGCTCATTTGCATATTCATAGAACCCCAAATACTAAATGAGGCAAGGGTGTCGAGTTACATTCAAGATATTTTAAGGCATGATGAATGTTTTTATTTTATTTTTTATTATGTCATTTTGGTGATCAAAGATGAGTTTTAAGGGATAAAATGATTGACACAGGGAGACTATATAGGATAATAACCCTGCTGCACATACTAACATGAAAAAGTATCTTTGCATTAAAGTGTAATAATGCTAAATGAAAATGTTTGAATGGTAAAAAGTAGGATTTCCACACCAAAAGGAAGCCGGATGGGAGTTTGCAAAACCATCATTCACTCACCCTCATGTCTTTCCAAACCTGCATCACTTTCTCACTCTAAAAAATACTGTGTTGATTCAACCCAATTTTGGGTCAAATATGGACAAAACCAAACATTGGGTTAAAAATTTAATTAAAAAATTTAACCCAACGGCTGGGTTTATTCATATTTGACCCAAAATTGGGTTGAATCAACACAGTATTTTTTAGAGTGTGCAGAACACAAATGATATTGAAACTCAAATATATAATAATGAGACCAAGAACATGTATAAAGGAAGTCAATCTAGATTTCATGTTGACTTTAAAGACTCTACAAGACGCCGTCTCGACCGGATCGACCGGATCGGCCATGTCGTCGGTTCACTGATAATCATGTGTAATCAGATTATGGTTCATTTGAATGTGACTGATCATCAAACACTGATGTGCTGGTGTGTTAATACTCCAGATACCACGATTAACAGAGACTCCTGCAGTCGCCGATCACAGAGAAACACACCATGGATGCATATTCACAGTAACACTGATCACACACAGATTAATATGTGCCTGAAATCCCCTCGCCTGCAGATGAAGAATACATGATGCTCTGAAACACACAGCGACGAGTGAACAAGAGGAGGATGGGCATGAAGACGAGTCTAAATATAGCCAAATAATGATTATAAGAGTGCATTATACACTTCATGAACATGACTACTGTTCGGTAAGGGTTTTAATGTTTCGGAAAGAAGTCTCTTCAAAAATATGGTAATTAAATATATATATTATTACAATATAAAATTGCTGTTTTCTATGTGAATATATAGTAAAATGTAATTTATTTCCGTGATCAAAGCTGAATTTTCAGCATCATTACTCCAGTCTTCAGTGTCACATGATCCTCCAGAAATCAGTATAATTTGCTCTAATGTAATTTCAAAAGTTGTCATACAGTACGATTATGGAGCTATAAAGCAGCTCAGATCATTTGACATGAAATGAGTTCATATTGAAAAAGCTGTATGACTTTTGATTGCAGACCTCAGCATCAAATCTTGAACCCCATGGCTCCATATCCAGTTAGTTCTTTTTCCAATTATCTATTTTTCCTTCTCTGGTTATGATCACAAAAAGAACATCTGATTGTTTTTTATTAAAGAGGTGCGTGCAGTGCAGTGGAGAGCCATCAAGATCACGAGAGAGAGATAGAGAGAGAGAGAGAGAGAGAGAGAGAGAGAGAGAGAGAGAGAGAGAGAGAGAGAGAGAGAGAGAGAGAGAGAGAGAGAGAGAGAGAGAGAGAGAGAGAGAGAGAGAGCCATCAAGATCACACAAGAGAGAGAGAGAGAGAGAGAGAGAGAGCCATCAAGATCACGAGAGAGAGAGAGAGAGAGAGAGAGAGAGAGAGAGAGAGAGCTGTTGCTAGGCAACCTGCGTGCATGCCTGAGATTATTGCGCACGATCCATGAGGCTCAAATGTCTTTTCAGATTACGCCGCGACGCAAGAAGAGCAATCTGAACACGGTTTCCTCGACAGTACGGCCACTGTGAAGGAGAAACCGGACAGGTCATGTTGAACTTTCCCACGCTGCAATGCCCAAACATGCTAATGTTCATAGATTAGATCCGCACGGAGGGCCTCGGTCTCCTGTCATGCGTTCGGGGACACAGTTCACTGGCTAATGCATTATCTCAGATATTCACCAAGGAGTTGCAGGCACAAACGCAAAAAATTATGCACAATTAAGTTTAGCGACAGATTCAAAGTGAAATGTGAGATGTTTAATATTTGACAGAACACCAAAATGTCACCTAAATTAATAAAAATGCTTCCAAAAACTAAGATATGGTGCCAAAATTTTATAGATTAGTTTCTCAAGTCATAAATATGGATATTGGGTTTAGAAGGCTTTTATTAATAACACCATGGATTACTTTTATGATGGATGGATGCTCTTTTTCGGGCATCAAAATCTCAGGTATTATAACTCCCATTATAAAGCAGAATATGTTTTAATATCCGATTGTGTTTGGCTGAAAGAAGAAAGTCATATACACATGTGGATAGCTTGAGGGCGAGTAAATTATGGATAATTTCCATTTTTGGGTGAACTATCCCTTTAAATACGTTGAAAAAGCCATGTTTATTTTCTAAGGTTGCTTGTTCAAATCATAAGCCTAACTATGAGAAGCCACAGCAACTCTATTATTATGGTCATGTTCAGCTGTTCTTTATATAAATGCATGTGAAGAATGCATGATAATAATCAGGTGTGCCGCTTTTCTCTTAATGGGCACTTGTTAGTCATTTACTATTTTACAAATAGACATTACAATCAGCCTGTTTGTCTGACTCCTGAGCTCATCTTAAAGACCAAAATCAAACATTGTACTGTCAGATCATGTACTTTCATGCATATTTAAAATGACTTTTTCTTCTAAAAGAATGAGCTAAATATTGATGCATGCACTCCATATGTTCGTCTAATAAACACAACGGCTGTGATGGAAAACATAAAAAAGGATGGAAAAGTCTCTCGTATCACTCCACACTCTTATAATAAGATCAATTACACTCAATTAAATCAATATTTCATATGGCCAGCTATAGCTGTGCAATATCACAGCTGTGTGAACGAGAATAGTGCTGCATATCTGGAGAATATTGGGTTGATTATAGAAGATCTAAAAGAGAAGTGTGTGTCAGAAGAGAAGCTTAAAGGGATAGTTCACTTTAAAATTAAAATTCTGTCATCATTTACTCACCCTCAAGTTGTTTCAAACCTGTATTAATTTATTTCTTCTGCTGAACACAAAGAAATATATTTTGAAGAATGTCAGTAACCAAACAGTAGTCTGTACCCATTTACTTCCATAGTATTTTTTTTTCCTACTATGGAAGTCAATGGGTACAGACTACTGTTTGGTTACTGCCATTCTTCAAAATATATTTCTTTGTGTTCAGCAGAAGAAATAAATTAATACAGGTTTGAAACAACTTGAGGGTGAGTAAATGATGACAGAATTTTAATTTTAAAGTGAACTATCCCTTTAAGGTCAGTCGTGTCAGTCTGTGAATCTGAAGCTCAACACACACACACACACACACACACTTCATCAGCTGTCACTCAAACTAATGGGCGGAGTCAGAGAGAGTTCGAGATATGGCAAGCCGTTTTGACTTTTTTATTCATTCTCAGGATATGAATTCTTGATATCCACAATTCAATTTTCACTATAAAATCCTAATTCTTTTAAATACGACTAAACAAGGGCAGATTTTGATATAGGGAATTAGATTTCCACTAAAAATGCAATTTTTTTATATAAACAATGATATCACTCGCAGGAATATGAATTCTTGATATCTTGATATGTAGTAAAAACTACAGTATAAATCTTGATATCAGGCTAATTGTATTTTCATTAGTTTAAAATCGTCCAAATTGAATTGTTGATATCATACATTTTGATATCAATAATTACGTGGTTACTATAGTACAAATGTCTATTCTTGATATCAACAATTAAATTGCTACTAGTAAAACTTTTCATCTTTAATATCAATAATTCGATTGTCATTAGTGACAATAACTTCTGATATCATGAATATGATTGTTACTAGTAAGAAAGTAATTTTAGATATTCTAATTATTGATATCAGAAACACATTTCCAGAGATAACAGAAATAACAAATGTAATATGTTTAAATACATTTACAGATTTCAACTAGTGAAAATTTAGTTCTTGATATCAGGAATTTTATTTTTATTAGTAACAAAGTAATTATTGATAATAAAAATTGTGATTTTACTAATAAGAATTGTATTTCTCATCTATATTTCAACTATAAGAAATCATAAATCTTGATATTAAATATTGAATTTGAAAAGCAGCTTATAGTGACATTTAACTGAAATACAACAGATATCAAGAATTATAGTTTATACAGTTGAAATTTAAGTCTTGATATCAAGAATTCGTATTTCTGCGAGCGATGGCATCATTTTTACTAGAGGAAATCGAATTCCTGATATCAAGAAATAGTATTTTAACTAGTGAAAATATAATTATTGATATCAAGAATTCATATCCTGGGAATATATAAAAGTCAAATTGGCTTGCCATAGCCAAGAAGAGCTATGGATGCTTTAAAACAAACTATTCAGTTTGAATACACAGCCAGAACTAGACATAACCCGCAGCAACAGTGTAAAAGTACCCCAATTCTGCAGGAGAATCACGGACTTGGCAACACATCCGTTACTGTATCTGTGTCAGGGAAATTAGCTTTTTCCGTCAGTTTATGGATGCTTCTTCATAATTTACAAGCCTGTCCTACTTATTATATGCCAGTATAAGCGGGAGACTTCAGGTCTGCAATATAATAACCTCAAAATCAAGACAAAAATAAGCCATTATACTTCACCTGATGAAAATAAAGCTTATATTTAGCATGCAATGCAAACAAATCTCATTCGTATAATGCAAAAAACGAGATGCATTACTTAAAAGTACTTATGCATTTGGCAAAATGTGATTGACTGTCATTAGAATAATAATGGTGTCAGTATTTTCCTTCAGATTCTCCTGAACATTCACAGTCAAACTGCAGTTGACCTCAGTAAGAATAATCATTGTGTTTTACTGGAGCGCTCTCACAGGGGTTACATAAGGCAAACATGTTTCATTTCCACACACATGCATGAGACCCGCTCAGTGCTGATGCTTTATTCACCGGGACATAACCAACACTTTCATTATCATAATCTCTGTGTGACTGAAAACATCTCCCTCTAAAGATCTTGACCTGACAGATCAACTGGAGGATGTTAGAGGAGCTGAAGGTCTTGTCCTGGAGAGATGCTTTAACAAGAACATGCTTTAAAAATAATTCTGCAGCAAGTGGATGGAATTAAAAAATGGGGACAAAACGTTATACATTTGAAATGTCCAATTACCTGAAAATAAACACTTGATTCCACCTCAATATTAAAAATGATATATATATATTGTGGCTTAAATATCTGCGTCTGCGGATGTGACGTCAAGCATGTTAAACGTTTCAGATCACTCAGAACACTTATCTCAAACAATATATGTATTTGACTGTTCTCACCTCTGTAAAACATAATGTTGACCTGACCTCCTTGCAGCAGATGACTTGTGAAGTGTGCACGTACGAGCGAGCAGAAAAGAAAGAGCAGTTCTGTTTTTTGGCCACAGGTGTCAGTCACGAGTTAAAATTTCAGAAAAACGCATATAGCCTCTTTAATTATCGTGATTGCTTGTTTATTCCTCAAAATTGTGAAATCATATCTTACAGTTGCAAATCAGTATTATTATTATTAACTAAAACTATTAAAAAAATTAGTTAATTGAGATAAAGCTGAAATAAAATACAATATAAACATTAGATGAAAAACTTACTTGGATGAAAACTATCGACTATAGAAATATGTGTCAGTTGCACCAAACCTGAAATAAAAATGTAGGCAAAAAAAAAAAAAGGAAAACAAAAAATACAAGCTAATTCAATGGTGCTTATAATGTATTTCTAACATGTGACTTTATTTTATATTTTATTCGTTATGTATATATATACCAATTTTTAATAGCTTTATCGGCCCGATAAGAAAATTTGGCCGATATATTAAAGCCGATAAATAATATATTTGTAAAGGTGTTGTGGTCGTTGAAGGAACAAGACGAAGATGAGGGTAACAACAGTCTTTATTTAAACTAACTCAGGCGGGACAGACACAACCTCATTCGACACACAACCTCATTCGACACACAACCTCATTCGACACACAACCTCATTCGACACACAACCTCATTCGACACACAACCTCATTCGACACACAACCTCATTCGACACACAACCTCATTCGACACACAACCTCATTCGACACACAACCTCATTCGACACACAACCTCATTCGACACACAACCTCATTCGACACAACCGAGAACCGACAAGGGACTGAACAGAACAGGGAGTATATATACACATGAGGAAATGAGGAAACTAACTAGACACAGGTGGAGAAAGATAAACTAATCAGGGACTAACGAGAACAGGTGCAGACTAGACAGAACATAATTGTGACAATATTATTTCCTTCAGCTGAGACTCTTCAGATGCACTGTTCAACATGATGATTTTGAATTGCTTGCAATATGATTGGAATCACTTTAAAAAAAAAGGAGAATCCAGTTCAGTTCATGTGCAGCGCAAGTCTGTCATATCGGCTACATAAAATTATAATGAGAACATCATTACAATTGTGTGCTTGTGACATGGCTTTTAACAGTGTGACTTTTGTAATCAGGCTCTCAAATTTTGTATAAAAATTTGGATTAATATTTATTGGCCAATATCGGTTATCGGCTGTCAAATATAAAGAATTATCAGTATCTGCCAAGATTTTCATATCGGTGCATCATTTTGTATATAGCTTGATTATATCTGAATTGTACCTGTATATATTGACATTTACAACTTGTGTTTACATTTTAAACCTTTTAAAATGCTTCATTGAGTATGTTTGTGTAAAAAAGCTATAATTTTTCTATTTGGATTTTGTGTTTTTTGTGTGATTTTGGGTCCAGTTTGTTGATACATCAAAGTGAAAAACTAATTGTCTGGTCAAATGTTGTGCGAAACCAAACATTGGTATGGTAAACATTTGTTTATGTCGCAAAATTAAAAAGAAAAAGAGTACTCAAAAACTCAGAAGAGATAATAAAAAGTTGAGAACCACTGTTCTAGTATCAGATCTCAAATAAAAATTAAAGCTGCAAGCAGCGATTGCGGGCCCAAGCCGGTGGCACCGCCACCCTGGTGCCTTTAGTTGCACTAAAGGCACCGGGTGGCGGTTCTACCGGCTTGGGCCCTCCATCGCTGCTTGCAGCTTTAATTATATATATATATATATATATATATATATATATATATATATATATATATATATATATATGCTTGGAAACATCACAGTGGAGCGGTGCTTACTGTGAACGGTACGAACTGTACAACTGACTATTTAAACAGAGCAGTGTAATTTTTTTATGTTAGGTTGACTATTTTATTATTAAATTTTATCAAGGCTATAATGAACATGCTGCGATGTCAAGATTGGAATGCTGTGTGTGTGTGTGTGTGTGTGTGTGTGTGTGTGTGTGTGTGTGTGTGTGTGTGTGTGTGTGTGTGTGTGTGTGTGTGTGTGTGTGTGTGTGTGTGTGTGTGTGTGTGTGTGTGTGTGTGTGTGTGTGGCTCGATCGAATGGAGACATAAAAACATACTCCGTCATTTTGTTCACACAGGACATCATTCAAAGTGTTTCTCTATATTTGTGTACACTCGCAATAAAGCACAACATTGTGCTTTTGTTAAACTATAAACTCTTGTCAAACTGTAACCTACAACTGTCACCCAACCAAAATCACACACGCGCACGCGCACGCGCACGCGCACGCGCACGCGCACACGCACACGCACACGCACACGCACACGCACACACACACACACACACACACACACACACACACACACACACACACACACACACACACACACAGAGAATGGCAGAGAGACAGAGAGAGACACAATCCACATTCAAACCACAATATCTGACTTTCTGTTGGTCGGAGCTAATGACTGTAAATTATAAAGTTGTTCGGCTTGATAAGATCAATATACAAGCTGAGTTTTGTAACTGTAGGTAAAACTATAACTAAGTTATAACACACTTTATCCTCGCCACGGCCAAACCGTTCGAGATATCAAAAATCCCCTGGCAATTTATCATCTTCCATGTCTTGACTTCATGCTGACCGAGTTTCGTGATCATCGGATGAATTCTCTAGGAGAAGTGTTTCAAATGCGAGAGCAAGCGTTCTCCAATCAACCCGTAATAGCCGACTTCCTGTTGGGCTGGCGTAAAACTTGACCCAGGGAAAGTTGTTCGGCCCGATTAAATCTATATGTGTACCGAGTTTCATATTAATTCATGCAAGCGTGTTTGATATACGGACAAGTGTTCGAATCCCATTCCAGGGGGCGCTGTTGAGCCCCCCCTGCCACGCCCGGGTACCAGCTTCAGCCTGGCCCTGATGGCCGCGGGTTCTGACCTGTGTGCAAAATTTCAAGAGTTTTCGAGCATGTTAAGGCCCTCAAAATTGCCAGAGATTTTGCACACAGCAGAGAAATGGTTAAACTAAACTAGCCCCCCTCCTCACACACACACACAGAGGGGCAGAGGGAAAATGCTCCAAACAGTACACATTCAAACCAAAATATCTGACTTCCTGTTGGTCGGAGCTAATGACTGTAAATTAGAAAGTTGTCCGGATCGAAGAGAAGAATATACGTACCGAGTTTGGTTACTGTAGGTAAAACTAATACCCCATTTTTGACTAAAGGTGGCGCTACCACGCCCGTTTCTGAAACTTCGCACATGTCTATTACACAATAAATGTCAAATGCATGTTGAGTTTCATGCAATTTGAAGCATGTTAAGAGCCTCAAATGCATCCAAAAAGAATATAAAAGTTTAAAGCGTTGCCATGGCGACAGTATTAAAGATATCAATAATCCTTTCACAGGTCTACATCTGTCGTGTGTTTACATTATACAGATGAAGTTTGAAGCAAATCGGGTAAAAATAAGAGGGTGATTTCAAAGCATTTTGAAAGTGACACACTTCCTGCTGCCAGTTGGTGGCGCTATAACTTTGACTCACAATAGTCACATCCATGTGATCGGCCTCTTACAGCGAACACACTGCTGAAGTTTCATCAAGATCAATTAATGTATGCAGAAGTTATAACACACTTCCTGTTTCCAATATTCGCCATAAATTCGTTTCCTCGCCACGGCCAAACCGTTCGAGATATCAAAAATCCCCTCGCAATTTATCATCCTCCATGTCTTGGCTTCATGCACACCGAGTTTCGTGGTCATCGGATGAATTCTCTGGGAGAAGTGTTTCAAATGCCAGAACATGCGTTTCCATACAACCCATAATAGCCGACTTCCTGTTGGACTGGCGTAAAACTTAGAGCACGAAAGTTGTTCGGCCCGATGAGATCTATACGTGTACCGAGTTTCATATTATTACATGCAAGCGTGTTTGATATATGGACATGTTTTTGAATCCCATTCCAGGGGGCGCTGCCGAGCCCCCCTGCCACGCCCGGGTACCAGCTTCAGTACGGCCCTGATGGCCGCGGGTTCTGACATTTGTGCAAAGTTTCAAGAGTTTTTGAGCACGTTAAGGCCCCCAAAAGTGCCCAAAAGGTAGTAAAATAATAATAAATATATATATATATATATATATATATATATATATATATATATATATATATATATATATAAATAAATATAGCTGCAAGCAGCGATTACGGGCCCAAGCCGGTGGCACCGCCACCCTGGTGCCTTTAGTTACACTAAAGGCACCGGGCTGGCGCTGCCACCGGCTTGGGCCCTCCATCGCTGCTTGCAGCTATATTTATTTATATATATATATATATATATATATATATATATATATATATATATATATATATATATATATATATATATATATATATAAAAAGCCGCCACCCCGTTGCCTTTCGGGTTCCTGTGCGCGACGGGCAATAACGTAACCCCGCTTTGACTGTCGAGAAGAAGTCTGCTTTAGAGCTTGTATCAGTGTGAGTCTTTCTGCTCCCCTACAAACACACACAGAAAAGGGGGGGGGGGCTGTCTGTGTGTGTGCCCGCCCTCCTCCCCCCCCCCCTCCTCCTCCTCCAGTATCTCACTGGACTAACACACACACACACACACACACAGAGAGAATGGCAGGGGGAACTCTGTCAGAGAGAGACAAAACCACATTCAAACCAAAATATCTGACTTCCTGTTGGTCGGAGCTAATGACTGTAAATGAGAAAGATGTCCGGATCGATAAGCACAATATACAGACCGAGTTTTGTGACTGTAGGTAAAAATAACCCCCCCACTTTAGTCAAAAGTATCTTGAAAGTAACACACTTCCTGCTGCCAGTTGGTGGCGCTATAACTTTGACTCACAATAGCCACATCCATGTGATCGCCCTCTTACAACAAACACACTGCTGAAGTTTCATCAAGATCAATAAATGTATGAAGACGTTATAACACATTGTGTTTTTCTTTTCTCGCCATAACTTTGTTTCCTCGCCACGGCCAAACCGTTCGAGATATCAAAAATCCGTCCGCAATTTAGCGTCCTCAATGTCTTTACTTCATGCTGACTGAGTTTGGTGGCGATAGGATAATTTTTCTTGGAGGAGTATATCAAATTCCAGGGGCATGCGTTTTCATACAACCCATAATAGCCGACTTCCTGTTGGACTGGCGTAAAACTTAGAGCACGAAAGTTGTTCGGCCCGATGATATCTAAATGTGTACCGAGTTTCATATTATTACATGCAAACGTGTTTGATATATGGACCAAGTTTTTCGGACCACGTTCAAGGGGGCGCTGTTGAGCTCCCCTGCCACGCCCGGGTACCAGCTTCAGTCCGGCTCTAATGGCCGCAGGTTCTGACCTGTGTGCAAAGTTTCAAGAGTTTTCGAGCACGTTAAGGGCCCCAAAAGTGCCCGAGAAGTCCCACACAGCAGAGAAAGGGTTAAAATAAAGCCCCCCTCCTCTCTCACACACACAGACACTGAGAGAGACTGGCAAAATTCCCATCAAATCACATTCAAACCAAAATATCTGACTTCCTGTTGGTCGGAGCTAATGACTGTAAATTAGAAAGTTGTCCGGCTCGGGGAGATAAATATAAATACCGATTTTTGTTACTGTAGGTAAAACTAATACCCCATTTTTGACTAAAGGTGGCGCTACTGAGCCCCTCCACCGCGCCCGTTTCTGAAACTTCACACATGCCTAGTACCTAATAAATCTGATATGCATGTTGAGTTTCATGCAATTTGAAGCATGTTAAGAGCCTCAAATGCACCCAAAAAGAATATTAAAGTTTGATGCGTTGCCATGGCAACAGTATTTAAGATATCAATAATTCTTTCACAGGTCTACATCTGCCGTGTGTTTACATTATACAGATGAAGTTTGAAGCAAATCGGGTAAAAATAAGAGGGTGATTTCAAAGCATTTTGAAAGTGACACACTTCCTGCTGCCAGTTGGTGGCGCTATAACTTTGACTCACAATAGTCACATCCATGTGATCGGCCTCTTACAACAAACACACTGCTGAAGTTTCATCAAGATCAGTTAATGTATGAGGATGTTATAACACACTTCCTGTTTCCAATATTCGCCATAAATTCGTTTCCTCGCCACGGCCAAACCGTTCGAGATATCAAAAATCCCCTCGCAATTTAGCATCCTCCATGTCTTGACTTCATGCACACCGAGTTTCGTGGTCATCCGATGAATTCTCTAGGACAAGTGTTTCAAATGCCAGAACATGCGTTTCCATCCAGCCCATAATAACCGACTTCCTGTTGGACTGGCGTAAAACTTAGAGCACGAAAGTTGTTCGGCCCGATGAGATCTATATGTGTACCGAGTTTCATATTATTACATGCAAGCGTGTTTGAGATATGGACATGTTTTTGAATCCCATTCCAGGGGGCGCTGGCGAGCCCCCCTGCCACGCCCGGGTCCCAGCTTCAGTCGGGCCCTGATGGCCGCAGGTTCTGACATTTGTGCAAAGTTTCAAGAGTTTTTGAGCACGTTAAGGCCCCCAAAAGTGCCCAAAAGGTAGTAAAATAATAATAATAATAATAATAATAAATAATAATCCGAAGAAAAACAATAGGGCCTTCGCCTTTTCAAGGCTTGGGCCCTAAATATATATATATATATATATATATATATATATATATATATATATATATATATATATATAAATATAGCTGCAAGCAGCGATTACGGGCCCAAGCCGGTGGCACCGCCACCCTGGTGCCTTTAGTTACACTAAAGGCACCGGGCTGGCGCTGCCACCGGCTTGGGCCCTCCATCGCTGCTTGCAGCTATATTTATATATATATATATATATATATATATATATATATATAAAAAGCCGCCACCCCCGTTGCCTTTCGGGTTCCTGTGCACGACGGGCAATAACGTAACCCCGCTTTGACTGTCGAGAAGAAGTCTGCTTTAGAGCTTGCATCAGTGTGAGTCTTTCTGCTCCCCTCCAAACACACACAGAAAAGGGGGGGGGCTGTCTGTGTGTGTGCCCTCCCTCCCTCCCCCCCCCCCCCCCCCCTCCCACACACACACACACACACACACAGAGAATGGCAGGCGGAACTCTGTCAGAGAGAGACAAAACCACATTCAAACCAAAATATCTGACTTCCTGTTGGTCGGAGCTTATGACTGTAAATGAGAAAGTTGTCCGGATCGATAAGCACAATATAGAGACCGAGTTTTGTGACTGTAGGTAAAAATAACCCACCCACTTTAGTCAAAAGTATCTTGAAAGTAACACACTTCCTGCTGCCAGTTGGTGGCGCTATAACTTTGACTCACAATAGTCACATCCATGTGATCGCCCTCTTACAACAAACACACTGCTGAAGTTTCATCAAGATCAATAAATGTATGAAGACGTTATAACACATTGTGTTTTTCTTTTCTCGCCATAACTTCGTTTCCTCGCCATAGCCAAACCGTTCGAGATATCAAAAATCCGTCCGCAATTTAGCGTCCTCAATGTCTTGACTTCATGCTGACCGAGTTTGGTGGCGATAGGATAATTTTTCTTGGAGGAGTATATCAAATTCCAGGGGCATGCATTTTCATACAGCCCATGATAGCCGACTTCCTGTTGGACTGGCGTAAAACTTAGAGCACGAAAGTTGTTCGGCCCGATTAAATCTATATGTGTACCGAGTTTCATATTATTACATGCAAACGTGTTTGATATATGGACCAAGTTTTTCGGACCACGTTCAAGGGGGCGCTGTTGAGCTCCCCTGCCACGCCCGGGTACCAGCTTCAGCCCAGCCCTGATGGTCGCAGGTTCTGACCTGTGTGCAAAGTTTCAAGAGTTTTCGAGCACGTTAAGGGCCCCAAAAGTGCCCGAGAAGTCCCACACAGCAGAGAAAGGGTTAAAATAAAGCCCCCCTCCTCTCTCACACACACAGACACTGAGAGAGACTGGCAAAATTCCCATCAAATCACATTCAAACCAAAATATCTGACTTCCTGTTGGTCGGAGCTAATGACTGTAAATTAGAAAGTTGTCCGGCTCGGGGAGATAAATATAAATACCGATTTTTGTTACTGTAGGTAAAACTAATACCCCATTTTTGACTAAAGGTGGCGCTACTGAGCCCCTTACCACGCCCGTTTCTGAAACTTCACACATGCCTAGTACCTAATAAATCTGATATGCATGTTGAGTTTCATGCAATTTGAAGCATGTTAAGAGCCTCAAATGCACCCAAAAAGAATATAAAAGTTTAAAGCGTTGCCATGGCAACAGTATTTAAGATATCAATAATTCTTTCACAGGTCTACATCTGCCGTGTGTTTACATTATACACATAAAGTTTGAAGCAAATCGGGTAAAAATAAGAGGGTGAATTCAAAGCATTTTGAAAGTGACACACTTCCTGCTGCCAGTTGGTGGCGCTATAACTTTGACTCACAATAGTCACATCCATGTGATCGGCTTCTTACAACGAACACACTGCTGAAGTTTCATCAAGATCAGTTAATGTATGAGGATGTTATAACACACTTCCTGTTTCCAATATTCGCCATAAATTCGTTTCCTCGCCACGGCCAAACCGTTCGAGATA
Source organism: Phoxinus phoxinus (assembly GCF_949152265.1). NCBI lineage: Eukaryota > Metazoa > Chordata > Actinopteri > Cypriniformes > Leuciscidae > Phoxinus > Phoxinus phoxinus. Next base: position 2,520,889 of record NC_136881.1, on the reverse strand, counting down.
TCAAAAATCCCCTCGCAATTTAACATCCTCCATGTCTTGACTTCATGCACACCGAGTTTCGTGGTGATTGGTTGAATCGTCTAGGAGGAGTATTTTAAATTCCATTGCATGTGTTTTTTAAACTACGCCAAATAGCCGACTTCCTGTTGGGCTGGGGTAAAAAGTCAGAGCACGAAGGATATATGAACCGATGAGATCTATAAGTGTACCGAGTTTCATATTATTACACGCAAGCGTGTTTGATTTATGGACCAAGTTTTCGGACCGCGTTCCAGGGGGCGCTGTCGAGCCCCCCTGCCACGCCCGGGTACCAGCTTCAGTCCGGCTCTAATGGCCGCGGGTTCTGACATTTGTGCAAAGTTTCAAGAGTTTTTGAGCACGTTAAGGCCCCCAAAAGTGCCCAAAAGGTAGTAATATAATAATAATGAAGAAATATAGCTGCAAGCAGCGATTACGGGCCCAAGCCGGTGGCACCGCCACCCCGGTGCCTTTAGTGTAACTAAAGGCACCAGGGTGGCGGTGCCACCGGCTTGGGCCCTCCATCGCTGCTTGCAGCTATATTTATTTATATATATATATATATATATATATATATATATATATATATATATATATAAAGCCGCCACCACGTTGCCTTTCGGGTTCCTGTGCACGACGGGCAATAACGTAACCCCGCTTTGACTGTCGAGAGGGCAATATAGCCCTATGTATCACTCGATTTTATTTAACCAAATGTTTTTTTAACAAAATATGTTATTTATCTGATTCATCCAACCCTATACTGCACTCTTTTACTAATACTATATTATATTTCATCGTTTTCATGTCTTGCCCTCAAACATATCTGTTTAATCTGCTTATTTTTAAGTTACACATAATACATTGATTGAAAAAGAAACTCAAACTTTTTGTTTATGGTAATATTATTTGATACAGAAAGAAATAAGTGAGACTGTGGGAGTGAGGGGAGGGTAATGACGGCCAAAGGGAGACAAAGACAGATAACTTTTGAAACTAAAAAAATGACATCCTAACTTTGATAATGTTTAAATATACATAAAAATGCAGCATATCATTAATTGAAATTAGTGTACTTTAAAACACTTGTTTAAAATAAAAAACACATTTATACATAGTATAAAACACTAGATGGCACAATTGTTCATAGTCTTTCTGTTCCCCTCCCCACACACACACAGACAGACACACACACACACACACACACACACACACACACACACACACACACACACACACACACACACACACACACACACACACACACACACACACACACACAGAGAGAATGGCTGGGGGAACTCTGTCAGAGAGAGACAAAACCACATTCAAACCAAAATATCTGACTTCCTGTTGGTCGGAGCTAATGACTGTAAATCAGAAAGTTGTCCGGCTCGATGTGCACAATATACATACCAAGTTTTGTGACTGTAGGTAAAACTAACCCCCCCACTGTTGTCAAAAGTAACACACTTCCTGCTGCCAGTTGGTGGCGCTATAACTTTGACTCACATTAGTTACATCCATGTGATCGCTCTCTTACAACAAACACGCTACTGAAGTTTCATCAAGATCAATTATTGTATGAAGATGTTATAACACATCGTGTTTCTTTTTTCTCGCCATAATTTCGTTTTCTCGCCACAGCCAAACTGTTCGAGATATCAAAAATCCGTCAGCAATTTAGTATCCTCAATGTCTTGACGTCATGCTGACCGAGTTTGGTTGCGATTGGATGAATTTTCTAGAAAGAGTGTTTCAAATTCCAGGGGCATGCATTTTCATACCACCCACAATAGCCGACTTCCTGTTGGACTGGCGTAAAACTTAGAGCACGAAAGTTGTTCGGCCCGATGAGATCTAAATGTGTACCGAGTTTCATATTATTACATGCAAGCGTGTTTGATATACGGACAAGTGTTTGAATCCCATTCCAGGGGGCGCTGTCGAGCCCCCCTGCCACGCCCGGGTACCAGCTTCAGCCCGGCCGCGGGTTCTAACCTGTGTGCAATATTTCAAGAGTTTTCGAGCACGTTAAGGGCCCCAAAAGTGCCCGAGATTTTGCACACAGCAGAGAAAGGGTTAAACTAAACTAGCCCCCCTCCTCACACACACACATACACAGATCCCCCCTCCCCTCCCCACCCCACACAGACAGACACACACACACAGAATAGCAGAGACAGAGAGAGACACAATTCACATTCAAACCACAATATCTGACTTTCTGTTGGTCGGAGCTAATGACTGTAAATTAGAAAGTTGTTCGGCTTGATAATATCAATATACACGCTGAGTTTTGTAACTGTAGGTAAAACTATAACTAAGTTATAACACACTTTATGCATCCTTTTTTAATCATAAATTCGTGTCCTCGCCACGGCCAAACCGTTCGAGATATCAAAAATCCGTCCGCAATTTAGCATCCTCCATGTCTTGACTTCATGCACACCGAGTTTCGTGGTCATCGGATGAATTCTCTGGGAGAAGTGTTTCAAATGCCAGAACATGCGTTTCCATACAGCCCATAATAGCCGACTTCCTGTTGGACTGGCGTAAAACTTAGAGCACGAAAGTTGTTCGGCCCGATGAGATCTACATGTGTACCGAGTTTCATATTATTACATGCAAGCGTGTTTGATATATGGACATGTTTTTGAATCCCATTCCAGGGGGCGCTGCCGAGCCCCCCTGCCACGCCCGGGTCCCAGCTTCAGTCGGGCCCTAATGGCCGCAGGTTCTGACATTTGTGCAAAGTTTCAAGAGTTTTTGAGCACGTTAAGGCCCCCAAAAGTGCCCAAAAGGTAGTAAAATAATAATAATAAAGAAGAAGAATAATAATAAATATATATATATAAATATAGCTGCAAGCAGCGATTACGGGCCCAAGCCGGTGGCACCGCCACCCCGGTGCCTTTAGTGTAACTAAAGGCACCAGGGTGGCGGTGCCACCGGCTTGGGCCCTCCATCGCTGCTTGCAGCTATATTTATATATATATATATAAAGCCGCCACCCCCGTTGCCTTTCGGGTTCCTGTGCACGACGGGCAATAACGTAACCCTGCTTTGACTGTCGAGAGGGCAATATAGCCCTATGTATCACTCGATTTTATTTAACCAAATGTTTTTTTAACAAAATATGTTATTTATCTGATTCATCCAACCCTATACTGCACTCTTTTACTAATACTATATTATATTTCATCGTTTTCATGTCTTGCCCTCAAACATATCTGTTTAATCTGCTTATTTTTAAGTTACACATAATACATTGATTGAAAAAGAAACTCAAACTTTTTGTTTATGGTAATATTATTTGATACAGAAAGAAATAAGTGAGACTGTGGGAGTGAGGGGAGGGTAATGACAGCCAAAGGGAGACCGAGACAGATAACTTTTGAAACTAAAAAAATGACATCCTAACTTTGATAATGTTTAAATATACATAAAAATGCAGCATATCATTAATTGAAATTAGTGTACTTTAAAACACTTGTTTAAAATAAAAAACACATTTATACATAGTATAAAACACTAGATGGCACAATTGTTCATAGTCTTTCTGCTCCCCTCCCCACACACACACAGACAGGGGGGCTGTCTGTGTGTGTGCCCTCCCTCCCCTCCCCACACAGACACACACACACACACACACACAAAGAGAATGGCTGGGGGAACTCTGTCAGAGAGAGACAAAACCACATTCAAACCAAAATATCTGACTTCCTGTTGGTCGGAGCTAATGACTGTAAATCAGAAAGTTGTCCGGCTCGATGTGCACAATATACATACCAAGTTTTGTGACTGTAGGTAAAACTAACCCCCCCACTTTTGTCAAAAGTAACACACTTCCTGCTGCCAGTTGGTGGCGCTATAACTTTGACTCACATTAGTTACATCCATGTGATCGCTCTCTTACAACAAACACGCTACTGAAGTTTCATCAAGATCAATTAATGTATGAAGACGTTATAACACATCGTGTTTCTCTTTTCTCGCCATAATTTCGTTTCCTCGCCACAGCCAAACTGTTCGAGATATCAAAAATCCGTCAGCAATTTAGTATCCTCAATGTCTTGACGTCATGCTGACCGAGTTTGGTTGCGATTGGATGAATTTTCTAGAAAGAGTGTTTCAAATTCCAGGGGCATGCGTTTTCATACCACCCACAATAGCCGACTTCCTGTTGGGCTGGCGTAAAACTTAGAGCACGAAAGTTGTTCGGCCCGATGAGATCTAAATGTGTACTGAGTTTCATATTATTACATGCAAGCGTGTTTGATATACGGACAAGTGTTTGAATCCCATTCCAGGGGGCGCTGTCGAGCCCCCCTGCCACGCCCGGGTACCAGCTTCAGCCCGGCCGCGGGTTCTAACCTGTGTGCAAAATTTCAAGCGTTTTCGAGCACGTTAAGGGCCCCAAAAGTGCCCGAGATTTTGCACACAGCAGAGAAAGGGTTAAACTAAACTAGCCCCCCTCCTCACACACACACATACACAGATCCCCCCTCCCCTCCCCACCCCACACAGACAGACACACACACACAGAATAGCAGAGAGACAGAGAGAGACACAATTCACATTCAAACCACAATATCTGACTTTCTGTTGGTCGGAGCTAATGACTGTAAATTAGAAAGTTGTTCGGCTTGATAATATCAATATACACGCTGAGTTTTGTAACTGTAGGTAAAACTATAACTAAGTTATAACACACTTTATGCATCATTTTTTAATCATAAATTCGTTTCCTCGCCACGGCCAAACCGTTCGAGATATCAAAAATCCCCTCGCAATTTAGCATCCTCCATGTCTTGACTTCATGCACACCGAGTTTCGTGGTCATCGGATGAATTCTCTGGGAGAAGTGTTTCAAATGCCAGAACATGCGTTTCCATACAGCCCATAATAGCTGACTTCCTGTTGGACTGGCGTAAAACTTAGAGCACGAAAGTTGTTCGGCCCGATGAGATCTATATGTGTACCGAGTTTCATATTATTACATGCAAGCGTGTTTGATATATGGACATGTTTTTGAATCCCATTCCAGGGGGCGCTGCCGAGCCCCCCTGCCACGCCCGGGTCCCAGCTTCAGTGCGGCCCTAATGGCCGCGGGTTCTGACATTTGTGCAAAGTTTCAAGAGTTTTTGAGCACGTTAAGGCCCCCAAAAGTGCCCAAAAGGTAGTAAAATAATAATAATAATAATAAAGAAGAAGAAGAAGAATAAATATATATATATATATATATATATATATATATATATATATATATATATATAAAACCGCCACCCCGGTGCCTTTAGGGTTCCTGTGCACGACGGGCAATAACGTAACCCCGCTTTGACTGTCGAGAAGAAGTCTGCTTTAGAGCTTGCATCAGTGTGAGTCTTTCTGCTCCCCTCCAAACACACACAGAAAAGGGGGGGGGGGATGTCTGTGTGTGTGCCCTCCCTCCCTTCCTCCCACACACACACACACACACACACACACACACACACACACACAGAGAATGGCAGGGGGAACTCTGTCAGAGAGAGACAAAACCACATTCAAACCAAAATATCTGACTTCCTGTTGGTCGGAGCTTATGACTGTAAATGAGAAAGTTGTCCGGATCGATAAGCACAATATAGAGACCGAGTTTTGTGACTGTAGGTAAAAATAACCCACCCACTTTAGTCAAAAGTATCTTGAAAGTAACACACTTCCTGCTGCCAGTTGGTGGCGCTATAACTTTGACTCACAATAGTCACATCCATGTGATCGCCCTCTTACAACAAACACACTGCTGAAGTTTCATCAAGATCAATAAATGTATGAAGACGTTATAACACATTGTGTTTTTATTTTCTCGCCATAACTTCGTTTCCTCGCCACGGCCAAACCGTTCGAGATATCAAAAATCCGTCCGCAATTTAGCGTCCTCAATGTCTTGACTTCATGCTGACCGAGTTTGGTGGCGATAGGATAATTTTTCTTGGAGGAGTATATCAAATTCCAGGGGCATGCATTTTCATACAGCCCATGATAGCCGACTTCCTGTTGGACTGGCGTAAAACTTAGAGCTCGAAAGTTGTTCGGCCCGATTAAATCTATATGTGTACCGAGTTTCATATTATTACATGCAAACGTGTTTGATATATGGACCAAGTTTTTCGGACCACGTTCAAGGGGGCGCTGTTGAGCTCCCCTGCCACGCCCGGGTACCAGCTTCAGCCCAGCCCTGATGGCCGCAGGTTCTGACCTGTGTGCAAAGTTTCAAGAGTTTTCGAGCACGTTAAGGGCCCCAAAAGTGCCCGAGAAGTCCCACACAGCAGAGAAAGGGTTAAAATAAAGCCCCCCTCCTCTCTCACACACACAGACACTGAGAGAGACTGGCAAAATTCCCATCAAATCACATTCAAACCAAAATATCTGACTTCCTGTTGGTCGGAGCTAATGACTGTAAATTAGAAAGTTGTCCGGCTCGGGGAGATAAATATAAATACCGATTTTTGTTACTGTAGGTAAAACTAATACCCCATTTTTGACTAAAGGTGGCGCTACTGAGCCCCTTACCACGCCCGTTTCTGAAACTTCACACATGCCTAGTACCTAATAAATCTGATATGCATGTTGAGTTTCATGCAATTTGAAGCATGTTAAGAGCCTCAAATGCACCCAAAAAGAATATAAAAGTTTAAAGCGTTGCCATGGCAACAGTATTTAAGATATCAATAATTCTTTCACAGGTCTACATCTGCCGTGTGTTTACATTATACACATAAAGTTTGAAGCAAATCGGGTAAAAATAAGAGGGTGAATTCAAAGCATTTTGAAAGTGACACACTTCCTGCTGCCAGTTGGTGGCGCTATAACTTTGACTCACAATAGTCACATCCATGCGATCGGCCTCTTACAACGAACACACTGCTGAAGTTTCATCAAGATCAATTAATGTATGAGGATGTTATAACACACTTCCTGTTTCCAATATTCGCCATAAATTCGTTTCCTCGCCACGGCCAAACCGTTCGAGATATCAAAAATCCCCTCGCAATTTATCATCCTCCATGTCTTGACTTCATGCACACCGAGTTTCGTGGTCATCCGATGAATTCTCTAGGACAAGTGTTTCAAATGCCAGAACATGCGTTTCCATACAGCCCATAATAACCGACTTCCTGTTGGACTGGCGTAAAACTTAGAGCACGAAAGTTGTTCGGCCCGATGAGATCTATATGTGTACCGAGTTTCATATTATTACATGCAAGCGTGTTTGAGATATGGACATGTTTTTGAATCCCATTCCAGGGGGCGCTGCCGAGCCCCCCTGCCACGCCCGGGTCCCAGCTTCAGTCGGGCCCTAATGGCCGCGGGTTCTGACATTTGTGCAAAGTTTCAAGAGTTTTTGAGCACGTTAAGGCCCCCAAAAGTGCCCAAAAGGTAGTAAAATAATAATAATAAAGAAGAAGAATAAATAATAATCCCATGGAAAACAATAGGGCCTTCGCCTTTTCAAGGCTTGGGCCCTAATAATCCTTAGAAAAACAATAGGGCCTTCGCCTTTTCAAGGCTTGGGCCCTAATAATCCGAAGGAAAACAATAGGGCCTTCGCCTTTTCAAGGCTTGGGCCCTAAATATAGCTGCAAGCAGCGATTACGGGCCCAAGCCGGTGGCACCGCCACCCTGGTGCCTTTAGTTACACTATAGGCACTGGGCTGGCGCTGCCACCGGCTTGGGCCCTCCATCGCTGCTTGCAGCTATATTTATTTATATTTATATATATATATATATAAAGCCGCCACCCCGTTGCCTTTCGGGTTCCTGTGCACGACGGGCAATAACGTAACCCCGCTTTGACTGTCGAGAAGAAGTCTGCTTTAGAGCTTGTATCAGTGTGAGTCTTTCTGCTCCCCTCCAAACACACACAGAAAAGGGGGGGGCTGTCTGTGTGTGTTTTTCTTTTCTCGCCATAACTTCGTTTCCTCGCCACGGCCAAACCGTTCGAGATATCAAAAATCCGTCCGCAATTTAGCGTCCTCAATGTCTTTACTTCATGCTGACCGAGTTTGGTGGCGATAGGATAATTTTTCTTGGAGGAGTATATCAAATTCCAGGGGCATGCATTTTCATACAGCCCATAATAGCCGACTTCCTGTTGGACTGGCGTAAAACTTAGAGCACGAAAGTTGTTCGGCCCGATGAGATCTAAATGTGTACCGAGTTTCATACTTATTCATGCAAGCGTGTTTGATATATGGACAAGTGTTCGAATCCCATTCCAGGGGGCGCTGTTGAGCTCCCCTGCCACGCCCGGGTACCAGCTTCAGCCCAGCCCTGATGGCCGCAGGTTCTGACCTGTGTGCAAAGTTTCAAGAGTTTTCGAGCACGTTAAGGGCCCCAAAAGTGCCCGAGAAGTCCCACACAGCAGAGAAAGGGTTAAAATAAAGCCCCCCTCCTCTCTCACACACACAGACACTGAGAGAGACTGGCAAAATTCCCATCAAATCACATTCAAACCAAAATATCTGACTTCCTGTTGGTCGGAGCTAATGACTGTAAATTAGAAAGTTGTCCGGCTCGGGGAGATAAATATAAATACCGATTTTTGTTACTGTAGGTAAAACTAATACCACATTTTTGACTAAAGGTGGCGCTACTGAGCCCCTCCACCGCGCCCGTTTCTGAAACTTCACACATGCCTAGTACCTAATAAATCTGATATGCATGTTGAGTTTCATGCAATTTGAAGCATGTTAAGAGCCTCAAATGCACCCAAAAAGAATATAAAAGTTTAAAGCGTTGCCATGGCAACAGTATTTAAGATATCAATAATTCTTTCACAGGTCTACATCTGCCGTGTGTTTACATTATACACATAAAGTTTGAAGCAAATCAGGTAAAAATAAGAGGGTGAATTCAAAGCATTTTGAAAGTGACACACTTCCTACTGCCAGTTGGTGGCGCTATAACTTTGACTCACAATAGTCACATCCATGTGATCGGCCTCTTACAGCGAACACACTGCTGAAGTTTCATCAATATCAATTAATGTATGAGGATGTTATAACACACTTCCTGTTTCCAATATTCGCCATAAATTCGTTTCCTCGCCACGGCCAAACCGTTCGAGATATCAAAAATCCCCTGGCAATTTTTCATCCTCCATGTCTTGACTTCATGCACACCGAGTTTCGTGGTGATTGGTTGAATCGTCTAGGAGGAGTATTTTACATTCCATTGCATGTGTTTTTTAAACTACGCCAAATAGCCGACTTCCTGTTGGGCTGGGGTAAAAAGTCAGAGCACGAAGGATATATGAACCGATGAGATCTATAAGTGTACCGAGTTTCATATTATTCCACGCAAGCGTGTTTGATTTATGGACCAAGTTTTCGGACCCCGTTCCAGGGGGCGCTGTCGAGCCCCCCTGCCACGCCCGGGTACCAGCTTCAGTCCCGCTCTAATGGCCGCGGGTTCTGACATTTGTGCAAAGTTTCAAGAGTTTTTGAGCACGTTAAGGCCCCCAAAAGTGCCCAAAAGGTAGTAATATAATAATAAATATATATATATATATATATAAATATAGCTGCAAGCAGCGATTACGGGCCCAAGCCGGTGGCACCGCCACCCCGGTGCCTTTAGTTGCACTAAAGGCACCGAGGTGGCGGTGCCACCGGCTTGGGCCCTCCATCGCTGCTTGCAGCTATATTTATATATATATATATATATATATATATATATATATATATATATATATATATATATATATATATAAACCGCCACCCCGGTGCCTTTAGGGTTCCTGTGCACGACGGGCAATAACGTAACTCCGCTTTGACTGTCGAGAAGAAGTCTGCTTTAGAGCTTGCATCAGTGTGGGTTCTGCAAAAGTGCACATCGAGGGCACATATCAACCACAAAGTATGCGTGAGCACCCTTCTGAAACCTAAAATGAAAAATTAGACACCCTACAGTCTCATGGACTTAACGGACACATGAAATCAGCAGCCATTGTAAGTACACAACACCGAAAATTCCTATGAAGTGTGGTATATATATTCATTGAAATTACTGTACTTTAAAACACTTGTTTAAAAGAAAAAAAACACATGTATACATAGTATAAAACACTAGATGGCACAATATACCTATTTTTAATAGAGTCTTTATGCCCCCCTCCCCACACACACAGACAGGGGGAGCTGTCTGTGTGTGTGCCCTGCCTCCCCTCCCCACACAGACACACACAATGGGGGGGGGGGGGGGGGGGGCTGTCTGTGTGTGTGCCCTCCCCTCTCCACACACACACACACACTCACTCACACACACAGAATGGCAGGGGGAACTCTGGCAGAGAGAGACAAAACCACATTCAAACCAAAATATCTGACTTCCTGTTGGTCAGAGCTAATGACTGTAAATTAGAAAGTTGTCTGGCTCGATGTGCACAATATACATACCAAGTTTTGTTACTGTAGGTAAAACTAACCCCCCACTTTTGTCAAAAGCATCTTGAAAGTAACACACTTCTTGCTGCCAGTTGGTGGCGCTATAACTTTGACTCACATTAGTTACATCCATGTGATGGGCCTCTTACAGCGAGCACAATGCTGAAGTTTCATCAAGATCAATTAATGTATGAAGACGTTATAACACATCGTGTTTCTCTTTTCTCGCCATAAATTTGTCTCCTCGCCACGGCCAAACCGTTCGAGATATCAAAAAGCCATCCGCAATTTAGCATCCTCAATGTCTTGACTTCATGCTGACCGAGTTTGGTGAAGATCAAATTAAATTTCTTGGAGGAGTATATAAAATTCCTGGGGCGTGCGTTTTCATACAACCCATAATAGCCGACTTCCTGTTGGACTGGCGTAAAACTTAGAGCACGAAAGTTGTTCGGCCCGATGAGATCTATATGTGTACCGAGTTTCATACTAATTCATGCAATATTCAGTTTGATATATGGACCAAGTTTTCGGACCCCGTTAAAGGGGGCGCTGTCGAGCCCCCCTGCCACGCCCGGGTACCAGCTTCAGCCCGGCCCTAAAGGCCGCAGGTTCTGACCTGTGTGCAAAGTTTCAAGAGTTTTCGAGCACGTTAAGGGCCCCAAAAGTGCCCAAGAATTCCCACACAGCAGAGAAAGGGTTAAAATAAAGCCCCCCCTCCTCTCTCACACACACAGACACTGAGAGAGACTGGCAAAATTCCCATCAAATCACATTCAAACCAAAATATCTGACTTCCTGTTGGTCGGAGCTAATGACTGTAAATTAGAAAGTTGTCCGGCTCGGGGAGATAAATATAAATACCGATTTTTGTTACTGTAGGTAAAACTAATACCCCATTTTTGACTAAAGGTGGCGCTACTGAGCCCCTTACCACGCCCGTTTCTGAAACTTTGCACAAGTGTACTAGGCAATAAATTTAAAGTGTCTGTCGAGTTTCATGCAATTTCAAGCATGTTAAGAGTCTCAAAAACTTTAAAAAAGAATATTAAAGTTTGATGCGTTGCCATGGCAACAGTATTTAAGATATCAATAATCCTTTCACAGGTCTACATCTGCCGTGTGTTTACATTATACAAATAAAGTTTGAAGCAAATCGGGTAAAAATAAGAGGGTGATTTTAAAGCATTTTGAAAGTGACACACTTCCTGCTGCCAGTTGGTGGCGCTATAACTTTGACTCACAATAGTCACATCCATGTGATCGGCCTCTTACAGCGAACACACTGCTGAAGTTTCATCAAGATCAATTAATGTATGAGGATGTTATAACACACTTCCTGTTTCCAATATTCGCCATAAATTCGTTTCCTCGCCACGGCCAAACCGTTCGAGATATCAAAAATCCCCTCGCAATTTTTCATCCTCAATGTCTTGACTTCATGCACACCGAGTTTCGTGGTGATTGGTTGAATTTTCTAGGAGGAGTATTTTAAATTCCATTGCATGTGTTTTTTAAACTACGCCAAATAGCCGACTTCCTGTTGGGCTGGGGTAAAAAGTCAGAGCACGAAGGATATATGAACCGATGAGATCTATAAGTGTACCGAGTTTCATATTATTTCATGCAAGCGTGTTTGATTTATGGACCAAGTTTTCGGACCGCGTTCCAGGGGGCGCTGTCGAGCCCCCCTGCCACGCCCGGGTACCAGCTTCAGTCCGGCTCTAATGGTCGCGGGTTCTGACATTTGTGCAAAGTTTCAAGAGTTTTTGAGCACGTTAAGGCCCCCAAAAGTGCCCAAAAGGTAGTAATATAATAATAATGAAGAATAATCCGGAGGAAAACAATAGGGCCTTCGCCTTTTCAAGGCTTGGGCCCTAAATATATATAAATAAATATAGCTGCAAGCAGCGATTACGGGCCCAAGCCGGTGGCACCACCACCCCGGTGCCTTTAGTTGCACTAAAGGCACCGAGGTGGCGGTGCCACCGGCTTGGGCCCTCCATCGCTGCTTGCAGCTATATTTATTTATATATATATATATATATATATATATATATATATATATATATATAAAAAACGCCACCCCGGTGCCTTTCGGGTTCCTGTGCACGACGGGCAATAACGTAACTCCGCTTTGACTGTCGAGAAGAAGTCTGCTTTAGAGCTTGCATCAGTGTGGGTTCTGCAAAAGTGCGCATCGAGGGCACATATAAGAAAAAAAATTGTATATATACATATAAATATATACCGGTATGTGTGTATATCCCCCCCCCCCCCCCCCCTATTTTTAACATGTATATTATTATATATATATATATTATTAAAATGTTTGGGTGCTAAACTATTCTTTATTATAGGCTTTGTATTTCACTCACGTTCCAATATTGAAAAATGATCCTCTTCAAATACGCAAAAATGTGCTTGGAAACATCACAGTGGAGCGGTGCTTACTGTGAACGGCACGAACTGTACAACTGACTATTTAAACAGAGCAGTGTAATTTTTATATGTTAGGTTGACTATTATATTAAGGCTATAATGAACATACTGCGATGTCAAGATTGCAATGCACGTGTGTGTGTGTGTGTGTGTGTGTGTGTGTGTGTGTGTGTGTGTGTGTGTATGTGTGTGTGTGTGTTGTTTTGTTCATACAAGACATCATTCAAACTGCAAGTGTTTCCTTATATTTGTGTACACTCGCAATAAAACACATTGGGCTTTTGTTAAACTATAAACTCTTGTCAAACTGTAACCTACAACTGTCACCTAACCAAAATCTCTCTCTCTCACACACACACACACACACACACACACACACACACACACACACACACACACACACACACACACACACACACACACACACACAGTTTAAAAGCAAAAAAAAATTATCCAACCTCATTTAAAAACAGTCTGTCGGTGCCATCTTTTGGACATTCATCATATTGCATTGGTTTTAATTTCTTGTCCTCAAACAGAGCAGTAATCTGTTTATTTTAAGCAGCAAAGATCAGCAGCAGGAGTCCGATTTCATTTACTGTAAGAACAATAGGCTATTGAACTCACAATTCAAGCAATCCACCCCGAACTATAGAGCCAAATCATGAAACTAAAAAGCGCATGGTTGAGACAAAGATAATTTTACTTGCCCAACCTGATTAGAACATGGGGAAAAAAGAAACAAAATCCTGATTATAACATTTATTGTAAGCTGCTATCGATAGTGCATTATAAATACATTAGTCACGGTAACAATGTTGCGAAGCACTCACAAAATAATCACAGTGAACAATTAAAAAATGGGGCGTTTTCATATTTTCTAACATGATACAGTTAAGCAACCTCACACGACGAGTCCTCTTTTCATGAATACCACCATCACAATTGAAAAATTGACATTGATTTCATACAACAGTTCAATAAATGCATAAAATGAGTCACTTACACTTTAGATGCAATGTTCCTGTTTTTGTTCTGTTTCAGCAGCGAAAATAGTTCAACAAAGATCACAGCAGAACCATCGCGCATCTCACAGTGTTTTTTCATTAGTGAATGATTCCGCTTTTTGAAAGAATCGCTTGACTCAAAGATTCAATTATCAATCAATAGACAACTGTCTCATTCATTAATGACTCAGTCGTTCAAACGACTCGTTTGAACGAATGAATCAATGACTCGCTCATTAAGACGGTCGCCTTGCGACACTTAAAGGAGGTTTAGTGTTATGTTCAAAAGTATAGCCTATCATTCTTTCCAACGATCGTTAATTAACTTATATTTTACAATCTCATAACATTATTTAATGCATTGTTATTTTTCAGTTTAAAATATTTAATTTGATCAGCCACAGGGTGTCCCTATAGTGTCTTATTATTCTAAATAATTTAATTTATTGATCAAATTTAGAAATTAAAAATGAAATATGAAGCATACATTTAATAAGAGTAGGCTAGGGGTGTGACTAGGTACAGATATTAGGCTACAATATACAGATTTAAATATATCATCGCGCTCCACCGTCGATTTGAGATTGCAATGCACGTGTGTGTGTGTGTGTGTGTGTGTGTGTGTGTGTGTGGTTGTATGTGTGTGTGTGTGTTAAAATAATTTAGTTTAGTTAGAGAACGGGCACTAACCTATTAAAACCTGAACGTGTCCGCTTAATAAATCGTGAGTTGAACGAGAGTCGCAGCAAAGATCAGTCCAATTTCATTAATCATCATGGGTGAAGAGCAGACTGAAAAGATGATGACGGAATATTTTGTGTAAAAACGACTATTTAAGCGAATCTGTCATTGTACTGTTTTATTGTTTTCCATTAAGAATAATAGGCTATTGAACTCGCAATTCAAGCAATAACGCGTTCACGGCGAGGAACGAGCAGAACAGAGTGAATGTGTTTTAGTTCATTCCTACTGGACGTCCAGTACTTACTTTCGCTTTTAAGTTAGCGATTTAAAAGCTCCCGCCGGTGTCACACATCGATTAACCGGTGGGAAAATATCCTCACACAGTCACCCTAATAAATATATATTTATGTCTGAACTATTTTGATCTCATTTAGACCTTACATGCTGGCATTGACTGTCATACATCACTAGAGGGCAGTATAGCCCTATGTATGACTTGATTTTTATTAAATAGCCCTATTCTGTTGGTCTGAGCTAATGACTGTAAATTAGAAAGTTGTCCGGCTCAAGGAGAAGAATACATATATAGATTTTTGTGACTGTAGGTAAAACTAACCCCCCCTCTTGGGTCAAAAGTATCTTGAAAGTGACACACTTCCTGCTGCCAGTTGGTGGCGCTATAACTTTGACTCACAATAGTCACATCCATGTGATCGGCCTCTTACAACAAACACACTGCTGAAGTTTCATCAAGATCAATTAATGTATGAGGATGTTATAACACACTTCCTGTTTCCAATATTCGCCATAAATTTGTTTCCTCGCCACGGCCAAACCGTTCGAGATATCAAAAATCCCCTCGCAATTTATCATCCTCCATGTCTTGGCTTCATGCACACCGAGTTTCGTGGTCATCCGATGAATTCTCTAGGAGAAGTGTTTCAAATGCCAGAACATGCGTTTCCATACAACCCATAATAACCGACTTCCTGTTGGACTGGCGTAAAACTTAGAGCACGAAAGTTGTTCGGCCCGATGAGATCTATATGTGTACCGAGTTTCATATTATTTCATGCAAGCGTGTTTGATATATGGACATGTTTTTGAATCCCATTCCAGGGGGCGCTGGCGAGCCCCCCTGCCACGCCCGGGTCCCAGCTTCAGTCAGGCCCTAATGGCCGCAGGTTCTGACATTTGTGCAAAGTTTCAAGAGTTTTTTAGCACGTTAAGGCCCCCAAAAGTGACCAAAAGGTAGTAATATAATAATAATAAAGAAGAAGAAGAAGAATAAATAATAATCCCAAGAAAAACAATAGGGCCTTCGCCTTTTCAAGGCTTGGGCCCTAATAATAGTTAAGAAGAATAATCCTTTGGAAAACAATAGGGCCTTCGCCTTTTCAAGGCTTGGGCCCTAATAATAAAGAAGAAGAAGAAGAAGAATAAATAATAATCCTAAGAAAAACAATAGGGCCTTCGCCTTTTCAAGGCTTGGGCCCTAACAAGATAAAACTGAAATACATAATTTTAGCATGTTTAGCAAATTACATATTTTTGAAAAGTCTATAATTTGATCTCATCATGGACACACATGCATGCACAGAATTATAAACAGCAGAATTGGCTTTCAGTGACATTTATACTGTGTTCGCAGTCAAACACACACATGTGAACTCTGCGATTCTGGCTTAATGTGCCTCTCGGGACTCGGTGAAGCAGATAAAGCAAGTAAATATCGTGTCATGTCTCTGAAGTCATTTCCCATCTGTGGGAGCTTTGTCAGCGAGAGACCTTTTGACCCGCGGCTTCCATCGGCTCATCCTTTAGGGAATGTAAAACAAAGTGTGCTCTGGTTTGTGTTTGGCTTATCATTGATCTGTCGTGATTGTCTCTCGAAGAGAAAACGAAAGTGGCTTCAGAACATGTGACGCAAGAATAATCTCGCACATCCCAGGCCTTTTTTAAAAAGCTTTCTAGTCTGGACTTTGTCTAGAATAATGAATTCAAATCCCAACCTTTATCATTATAAAGTAATCTGCAAAGCTGGATTCAAATCCCCTTTCAGAATCAGAATCTGTTCCATATACAAAGCAAAGATGCGTTTCTTTAAATACATGACGACAGTCATTAATGTAACTCAGAAAACGGGTCAAGATGATTTAAAGACGCTAGAGAGCGAGTCTCCAGCTGTGGGGAACGGTGACCTGTTAAAACCAGTCGTTCCTCATGGACGGAGCATCTAGTGGCTCTCAGACCCGGATGTGCAACTTATCAAAACTGCTCGCCGTCGCATCAACAAGCCGCAAAAAAAAGTTGGTTTAACTTGAAAAAGCAAGTTACCTTGTTGCCTTAAAATTTTGAGTTCATTGTAATTAAACATTTGAGTTAATACAATAAAGAAGAATGGTTTAATAAACAGAAACTCAAAATAGTGTCATCTTCACACATTAGTTATCGAAGTTGATTTGACAAAAGATAAAAAGTTGTGATAACAAATCATGAAAATATTTTTTTTACAGTGTATTCTTGCTCTCTCTCTTTTTAAAGTCAACATGAAATTATAATGTGGATAATTCATCATTGCACATTATTCTTTTTTGGTTGACATCATCAAACCCTCGTATTTTACAATAACCTGTCATATTTACATTGATGCATTTGGCATGCATTATTATAAAAAGCGACTTACATTGCATTCAAGGCAATTTATTTTCAAATATATTTTGCACATGTCTCATGTCTCACGCAGAAATAGGTCACATTGTGGAAGTAAAGTGGGTTGGAAGTAAAGTTGCATGATCTACTATCACTTTATATTGTCATGTGTTTTTACATTTTCATTGTTTTTGTAACCTTAAAAGGATAGTTCACTTTAAAATGAACTTCAATAGTAGGAAAAAAAAATACTATGGAAGTCAATGGGACCAGTTAACTGTCTGGTTACTGACATTCTTCAAAATATCTTCCTTTGTGTTCAGCAGAAGAAAGAAATGCATACAGGTTTGAAACAACTTGAGGGTGAGTATATGATGACATAATTTTAATTGTAAAGTGAACTATCCCTTTAAATCCTTGAATTCATCATTTTGCATTACATGATACAGACGATGCTATGATTTATTATATAACATTCCCACTTACACAGAACATATCTAGACATGGCCTGAATATCACTCATTTATTATGATGTTGAAGACGCTCGGACATCTGTTTTACTGAAACACGCCAGGACTCATTTTTAAACAGAATTTGCCTGCCATAACTCTAATTAACATCTACTGAGCAGCGTTAATTGGGCGCTTGTGGCCTGAAGAAAAAGCGGGATTCTGTTAATGAAGTTTTTAATCATTTGAATGCTCCTTGTACAATACCCTATATTATTCATACAACACAGCTCAGATGAATGAAATTAGCTGATTGGAATCAAACCGATCAAAATAGATGATTCTAGTACCAGAATGTTCTCAGAACGTCCTGACAAGGTTATAACATCAAAGAATGTTATACTTGTTTTTAGAATTATTATTATACCTTTATTTAATTATTATTATACCTTTATTTAACCAGGAGGTCCCATTAAGATTCAAAATCTCTTTTACAAGAGAGACCTGGCCAAGGTAACAGCCAAATCACAACAAATGCATACATAACAAACACCAAATTACATTTTCACGATAAAAGAAGTACAAAATGTTAAAAAAAATTAAAACACAATGAGGCTCAAGAAAAACAAAAGAACATGTCTCCTTCACAAACACTCTTTACGGTAGTTTTAAATTAATTTATGGACATAAGGGTTTCTAACTTTAGCTCTTTTTGTAGATTATTCCTCCCCCAAGGTGCTAAATAAGAAAAAGCAGTTTTTCCCAATTTGGTTGTAACTCGTGGCACATTCAGTGGAATGTTCAGAGAATATTCAAAATTAACGTTCACATAATGATTACAAAATGGAATGTTTCCTTAAAAGGTGAACTATGCAGGTTTTTTACCTTAACCGAACAGCTTCGGAGTCGTTGGAATGGTTATATTACTTTTTTCGGGTTGAATGGTGGTCGTCTCGCTCCCCCCCTATCGCCTGTGAGCGGAAAAACACACTTTCAAATTTGAGCCGGCGGACGCGGCGTCAGGGAGTTTCGTGTGATATCAGGTGTAATCTCGCGATGTAAAGAATTACTTTATGGCAAAAAGAAATCTGCTAAAATTCTGTCATTACCGCGCTCACTCACGCTGTCCGAACCCGAATGAAGAAGACGCTGTAAAGAATGTCCCGTCTGCTGTGGTGTCGTTGATCTACTAGCCTCTGGTATCTGAGAGTAGACAACAAGTTTTTCTACAGTGTTGTCAAATATCTATTCCGGAGCTGTAGGGGGCACTCTATAGGGAAACCTGCGAGCAAAAAGCGAGAATACAGCGAAGAAATAGGCTCTATGCACGATCGCTTCCGCGTTTTGTCTCAGCCCGTCCAGTTACATCCGGTGCTGCGTCAGAAGCCGTTTTTGCATTAGGTGGAGATACTGGCAAATGGCA
The DNA here is from genome assembly GCF_949152265.1 of Phoxinus phoxinus. Classification (NCBI taxonomy): domain Eukaryota; kingdom Metazoa; phylum Chordata; class Actinopteri; order Cypriniformes; family Leuciscidae; genus Phoxinus; species Phoxinus phoxinus. The sequence goes on along the minus strand of NC_136881.1, from coordinate 2,501,781 downwards.
CTCGCTGTTTACAAAAACTTCCAGCGGTTAACGTGAATTATGTTAACAATATTATGAGGCAGTTAACTGTCATACCTAAGAGTAAGAAAGAGAAGGGCTTTAAATTATATATTTCGAGCTACATCGACAACTTTGAGGGTGAGTATTCTCTCATAACATGCGAAATCTGACTAGCGAATCAGTTTCTAAAATCATTGTCTCCGTTTCTGAGAAAATGAATTTTATTAAAGTTTTGCCGCTAGTACACTTCGCTATAGAACGCGTAAAGGCGTAAAGGCGCTGGCCGAGATTCTACCGGAAATACGTCAGCATTGAGCCTATTCCCGAACCTGCATAGTGCTCTGCTTTAAAGGGGGCATATCACTTTTTCCGTGCTATAATCGCGTCTCTGGTGCATCAACCAACCCAGAAAACGTCAAAAGAGAAACCCAGTAACTTTGTTTTGGTGAGCCTTTCTCTGCAAGTATGTCAAAAAATAAGCCGATCATCGCTCTCCTTCTGACGTATGAAGGGGATCTTATTATAATATTACCAGCCTGTAATCTGTACGTTTACACACACGGCTGACATTTGGTTTTCACAAGCGACAACAGTGTAACCTGTTCTAACGCAATGGCAAAAGTTAAGCAGAGCATGAAACTGTTCTGTCGCTGAGCACAGACGAGCACTGAGTCCCAGCCTCAGATGAGACGAGAGAGCAGTGGATTATTTTTATTTTACACGGAAATTTCCCAGAAACTGATGAATCAATGTAACTCCACAAACAGAAACGTCCAGGTGCGTCTAAAAGTGAAACTCTTCCTGAGTCTCTCCGTTCACACCGCCAGCAACTTTGTCGCTGTATGTCGCTAGTCTCTGTACTGTGTAGTCGCTTGTGGGCGTTCCTAGTATTGTCGCTCTAATGTTATTGGTAGACTGCACGTCTGGCCATATCTATACTACAAAATACCATCACAAGTGATATATACAACTATATAATTTTAATTTGACTAGGAATTAGGCTCAAAAGAACAGTATGCTGCTGGGAGAGTGTTTTTATATTACCACAGCAGTGACCAGTGGATTAACCAGTGACCAGTGGATTTTCCAGTGGGGCGGCAGTGGCCAGTAGGTTGTCTACAAACCGGAAGGTTGGTGGTTCAATCCCCGGTTCCACTTGACCAAGTGTCGAGGTGTCCATGAGCAAGACTCCTAACCCCAGCTGCTCCCGACGAGCTGGATCGCCTTGCATGGCTGACACTGCCGTCGGTGAATGTGAGGCAATATGTAAAGCGCTTTGGTGGCCATTGGGTCTGTGAAAGCGCTATATAAATGCAGTCCATTTACCATCAAATAAATTACTAGATTACCGAACAAATTAAACTCACTCATACTGTCATAAATTACTAAAACGTCATTCGAATTTGACGAATAATACATACGAACTATAAATGTATGAAAAAACTTTTCCATGCATCATTTATTATATCCATGTTTGTGGTTACAGTCAAATCATATAAAACGGTGAAATCGGCCTCGAACTCTTCTGTCTCGCCTGTGCTCGAGACGGTGACGTGAGCTCCACTCAAAGTCTTCTTTCCTATTGGTTGTCGCTCGTGGAAATCGCTTCTCATTTGCATAACGTTTAAATTTCTGAACTTTTGTCGCGTGTCTCCTGTCGCTTGACACGCCCACATTCTGTCGCCAACGGTCACTGTCGCTCGTGTCGCCGAACAGTTGCTGAACGCTGAACAGTTGCGATACACAGCGTGGACATAATTTTAGAGCAGATATTTTAATCGGATCAAAGATAAACAGATTTGGACTGACAGTGTGAATGTAGCCGTAGTTAATTACGTCAATATTTTAGCCATAGTCAACGCTTCACTTACACTTGTGGCTGATGCTTTACCTCTCAACCACAAATGCCTTCTTTCATCAGTTTATTGCACTCTTCTCCTTAACTTTAACTTTTGACAGTCTATAGAACTCGAAATATTTTTTCCCGGTGCGACCGATTAGTACAAACCAAAACTCGACCATTTTCAGCAGCAATAATCAGCCAAATTTGCGAGTCCGTTCAGTTCAGTGGCATTGTTTACGCTCAGTGCCTCCAAAATGGCCGACTTTCGGATTGATGACGTGTAGTAAAAACCCTCTATTAACATGAACATAAATTAAGAAAAGATGTAAAATATTTTGCTTAGTTCCTGATATCCGATGCATTAGTTAACGTTTCATTTTGATATGTTTATTGTAGTTAAATTAAAAATGAATTGTAAGAATTTTAATTTTTTTTTAACATTAAATTTAACACACTATAATAACATATTTAATTTTAAGATCTAAACACTGCCTATATATTAAAATAAATGCAACATATTTAACTTTAACTTGATCATCTGAATATGCACCTGCTCTGTTCAACGCACTTATTTTGGGATCTGTGTGTCGCATAACGCCGTGTGTGTGTGTCATGTGTCGTATGTACACAAGCGAGCGTCTGCATGACCCATTTTGGTCCAGTGGAATTCCGAGACTCATCGCTTCCCAATCCCAGCAGAGCACAGGTGCGGATCCGAACACACTCCACAAACACTGATCATCAGCGCTGATCACAGTCCCTCGTGCTCTCGACGTGTTCATGACACACACGGACAACATCAGCCTCAACACCATTAATAATGCTGAGGAAGAGGATGAGCTTCCTCAACAAAGAATGAAGACACGGAAAACAACGTGCTGAAGTCTTGAAAGATTTTATATAATCAGAGCATTATTATGCAAGAAGACTAACATGAGTAGGCTAAATATTGATTATAAACTTTATATATGAGAAAAAACATAAAAAAAAGTTTCTTACTTAGTATTTTTTCTAGTACAAATATATAAACGTTCTTAAATCAAGATACACTGTAAACAATATCTATATTTAAAAATGTTAATAGAAGTATAAATTATATTAAACTGACTTAAAACGGGTTGAATCTTGTAAAGCAGGATTTTTTTAAATTGCTTACCGTAACTTGTTTTTATGAGTTACTAAGTAAAAACATGACTTATTGATCATATAATTTTTTTTTTTACAGTGTTACATTTACTTGAGATGGTAAGATGTTCTGGAGATAAGTCTTGTTTTCTGAACAATTAATCAAAATTAAGTGAGTTTTCCCTTTGAATTAAGTTTTAATTAATCTTACCTTATTGGCAGATTTTAAAAAATGTTATTTCAAGCATGAACTCACTTAATTATAATAAAAAAATTAAAAAATAAAGATTTAGCCTATAGCCTATTTTAAGTCATATCGCTTCTCAAGAAAATATATATTGATGTAAGAACGTTTAGATATTTGCATTGGGAAAACAAAACAGAAATACCATAAGAAAATATATTTTTGCATATAATACCGTATTACCAGTTTTCTAGTATTACGTCCTTTCTGAAATTTCAGAACATTTCCATATTGTCCACACAAAAATGGCCTCTTTTTGCACCAATACATCTGAGAAACAAATACATCCCATGGGCCAAATAAATGTATATCAAAAGCATCATTCAGGGACAAAAGGAGCTGCCATGGACCTGTGAGTGTTTTATTTAGGGTACATCGGTTTTGGACTACATTATAAAGCTCACTTCAAAGGCTTCAGGTGAAATATTGGAGCACCTTCTGGTTTCACACACAGCTGAAAGCTCTATAAAATCACCCTACATTATGCAAAGTACAGTATAAAGAGGCCTTTTCTCATTATCAAGCATAAAACAGCACACATATATGTATACTGAGGCTGGCTTTGATCATGGGGGCCGATTTATTACAAAAATCACACAAATACATTTACATTGCTATTTTTTTGCATTATGGTCCATCAAACTCCCTGTAGCTTCAAAAACTATGAGCTGCATAAGCAGTGAACTTCATCCATCACACACACACACACACACACACACACACACACACACACACACACACACACACACACACACACACACACACACACACACACACACACACACACACACACACACACACACACACACTACATCACTTCAACAGACTTATCAAAATAATAGTCAATAAAATATTTCACTTCTGGTATTGAACAACATATTGACAATCCACATTTATTTCAAATCTTGAAGCTTTTCACTAAGCAGTCAATGCATGTGGTCATTTTTGGCCGAATTATTATTATTATTATTATTATTTATAATTTTTTACCGGAATGGTACGAAACTTGGTAAAGGTTTTGGCACTTGCTGTGTGAACACACACAAAAAAATCATGGACATGATTCAAACAGGTGAAATGGTCCTGAAAAAAAATAGTCACTCTTGTGCTCCTCACAGTCAAAAATGAGCACATTGGAAATGAATGGGAGATTAATTTCCTCTAGTGGAAGCGTTTGGTACTGCAGGGCCAAACTAAATATTTTTTTTGAGATATCCAGCACAAATTTTGAACTACTTGTTTAGATTGATGGCTTTGATTTTCTCACATTTTTAGAGTAAAACATGTTTTTGAAAAATTAGATTTACAATTTATATACTTTTTAACCACAATTGTTCATCTTGTGCTGTTTTTTTGTGACCTTTCCAACGTGATGACGTTACATAATGCGTGGCGCGTCACAGACCAGCACAAGATGAACAATTGTGGTTAAATTGTAAAAAAAATTGAAAATGACAGATCGTTTCGCTAGATAAGACCCTTATTTCTCGACTGGGATCGTGTCGAAGCTGCATTGAGACGGACATTTGATCCTTCTTTTGAACACTGTCTGGGATAGATGGTTGCCATTGATTTCCACTCTGTGTAGAAAAATCCTGCAATGTTTTCCTCAAAAACCTAAATCTCTTTTCGACTGAAGAAAGAAAGACTTGGCCATCTTGGATGACATCGGGGTGAGTAAATTATCAGCAATTTTGTTTTTGTTTTTTTAAGTAAACTAATCCATTCACTTAAGAACAACTCTAAAATGGCGTCTAGATAAGCTGTTCACTTGGTTATGGAAAAGAGCTTGAACATGAATGTCCAGTTTGCTATGAGAACTTTACTGGGTTTGAACCTGTCAAAACGAAGACCTCCAATCTCCCATTGCTCACCCTGACATAACAAACACAGCTCAGCTGCGCAAACCGGCAGATGTTGTTTTGCAAAGACTCCAAAAAGGCCCCGGTTTCCCGGAATCCAGTGTTATTTTACCCAGCATGCCGAGCGCTCGCAGGTGCCCGTGGAGTGAAGGAGGAGAGGAAGGTCACGGACGGAGAGCGCAAGACGTTCTGCACACACCTTATCTTATCCGCTGTATGTTTGTTCAGATGGACTGATAAACGCTTCCTCCCACACACACACACACACACACACACACACACACACACACACACACACACTGATATTCATAAGCACTTCACTTTATGAGTCGAGCTGCTGAACGCTTGAGGACATCGATCATCATCTCAATGTATTTTAATCTTCCTCGTATTTCAGAAACACCAAATGCAGATTGATCGATCTCTAAGCTTTCGTTATAAATTAACTGGGTTTTTGAACGCTGGTTGCTATAGTTGCACAGCAAATGTGCTTCAGTTTTCAAAAGGATGCAAGTGTGTTTTGGGGTCAGAAAGCGAACAGGGAATGTTCTGGCATGGTTATGAACTAACTTATCTTAGACAAATATTAATTAAAATATATTTGGTCATTAATAATGTTCTCAAAATGCACAAAAATCATTCATGGAATGTTTTTTTAGAATTTGTTACAGTGTAATTATAGATTTAAGTACTGAGTAATATTAATTAACTACACAAACTAGGGTTAGTTGCATGTAATTATGCATTATAGTAACTATGGTTACACTTTATTTAAAGGTGTCCATGTTACATTATAATTATATATTTAAATACTGAGTAATAACAATTAACTACATGTACTTACTATAGGGATAGAGTTAGGATTTGGGTTTAGTTTAGGTTAGTTGCATGTAATTATGCATGATTTATAGTTATTACTACAGTAAAGTGTAACAACGACACTGTAAAAAAGTGTTACCTGTTTTTTTTTTAGGTTTTGTTGCATGTTTTTTAAACGTTGTTACTTTAATGTTCAGAGAACCTTCAAAAGTAAATTTCCGTAATGTTTGCAAAACGGTAAAACACAATGTTCCCTCAACATTCACATAACCAATTAAGACTAAAAGAAACTAGAGGTTCGATGAACATCACACACACACACACACACGCACGCACACACACAACGTACATAGCAAACTATGATTATGGCTTACAGCTTATGGAAACCTTTTCACAATATTCAAATTTTAAATTTTGGGTTTTCATAATCTGTAGGCCTGCCCTATGTCATAATAATCAAAATTATAAAAAAAAGAAAGATTTGAAATATAAAATGTTTGCATGTAATGAGTCTATATAATATATTAGCTTCAACTTTTAAGTTTAATTACTGAAATAAATGAACTTTTGCACCATATTAAAAAATTTCGAGTTTCACCGGTATATGTTTTGCCGGTACATCTTGGGTGAAGGAATTTACATTTTAAAACATTGGGTTTGTCGCAGAGGCCTAAAGTGACCAGTATTTCCAGCTGAGCGTCTACATGTGCAAATACATCCACCATCTAAACAACTGAGGTCAAATTCACATGCAAATGACAGCCTATATTTATGTGTGTAAACATGCAGGCCTATTCACAACCTCAAGCCCATAAACGTTTCACAACTAACTATATAATGCTATAGTGCCATCTATAGGACTTTCCTCATAACACTGCAGACAAAAGCACACAGATCATGATCATTTGCACATAAGCACCAACCGGACGCCATACAACACTGCTGTAATTAATTTGCAAGTAAAAACATAGACATGTATAGAAAGGCTAGATGGCTCAAGGCGGAGTCAGCTGTGTCGTCACTTGGCGGCCATCTTAGGTCAGGAGACTGCGCTGCTGCTCCCTGCTGCTGTGGACGGAAGGTGAGTGACATACGCCAACTAAAATGCTCGTAACTTGCTGAATTCTTGACGGATTTACAAACGGTTTGGTTTATTACAAACCTTATAAACGTGGCTATGATTTGTGCTGATGCCGATGTTTAATAAACTCCGTGGCTATAATTTTTCACAAGTATGCAGTTAAATAGCCGCATCCCTGACGTTTATGACACACCAAGCCGTTTGAAAATCGGTTGAAAATTGAGCAAAATATAGTTATTTCAGCACTACATGCACAATAGACTTTAATGTTATAACCGTTTATATACTGTCTATGGTTATAACTGGACGAGCGGTCCTGTCCTAAGATGGCCGCCGTGTGACGTCGTCGGGTCCCATTGGCTCTCAGCGCCGGTAAGCCATCTAGCCTTTCTATACATGTCTATGAGTAAAACCCTGAATAAATGTACGGCCTGTTCCTCTCTGCCATGCACCCGCTCCACCTCACAGAAGATCTGTTGTGTTGAGACATGAGTCTGGAGGAGGACTGGTTAAAGCAGAGTAGGTGGACGGTCTTCATCATGATCAGTTTAAGGGGGTGGAGGCTTCACAGTTTATGCATTTGTGTTCGCGTGTGAACGTGACATTTCAGACCCGTGCAGATTTGTGGGTGTTTCTGGCTTCAGTCGACACAAAGACATAATAACACAACTATATTCAAACCAGTGAGGAATCAAGGGCCTGGAGTTGGCGAACGGAAACCAACATTTGCATGTCCAAAATCTTTTTTTCCAAGCACTGTTGACATCATGGAAATTCAGAAACGTGAAAGGTCACACTAACCGTATAATTAATACAACCCATGTGTATGTGTATGGACAAAAACATGACAGATATAGAGAGAGATATGCAAGCTCCATAGCTACTATCTATACATTTACATAAATACTCACAAAAAGCCCTTTCACAGTCAACTGTAATGTTGTTGCGCCCTCTAAAGGGCGTTTTGCATTTGCTGTAAAAACGTACAAAAATGACATTAATGTTGACATTTAAATGTTCTCCAAAAATCCAGTGTGCATACACCAATATAATATAATATAATGTTATTTTATATAGTTGTTGCTGCACATAAAGATCAAGGAAATATATGTATTGATATATACGCTAATCATTATATTTAATTATATATTTGTTATACATATACGTTTAATGAAACATAATCCTTCTATAATGTTCATCAGCTTTCTAGAACAGGTCTGTGCCTTTAAAGGAGAGTTATTGCGTGACCTGGATGCGTTGCGGGATTGGTCATGTGGAGAAATG